>NW_009221197.1:0-10611 GCF_000690835.1 Fulmarus glacialis | reverse complement strand
GCCCTGCACAAGCTCCTTGGGTACTCTGGACCAGCACCAAGTGACAGTTTGCCCTCGTCCTCCCATCCTTGCCAGCCTCCTCACCATCCACTCCCTAAATACCTCAGAGTATTTCAAAGGGAGGGTACAAGGAACAAGAGGGAAAAAAAAAAATTCTCCTCTCCCTCACCTGCCTGTGCAGCATCTCTTGGTCAGAGGCTGCGGGTCACACAGCCTCCTCCAGTTCAAGGCAAACAGAGTGCTGTGATTTTTAAGTGGCCATCCATGACCCAGAGTTGCAGGGTGGAGGCAGTGGATGCAGACTTGCATCTTAAGTAGGTTAGATTTTGTATTAGTTACCTGGAGAAAGCAGAGAAATCCCCCAAGTGCTTCACAGCCAGCTGTAATAGCAACGTGCGAGACTTAATGGCATGCAGGGAACATGCTTTCCACCGGCTGCAGTCTGGCTGCTCAGACCCTGCCTCACCCAAGGGAGCACAAGCCAGCAGGTACTTGATTTTTTCCTAAGGAAAGAGCTACAACCACTCAGCTTTTGGTTAACCAGGCATGTGGCAAACTGCTACCGGGGCTGCAACCCACCACATCTGCAGGCTAGATCCAGGTGAGGGTTATCCTAACCTGAAAGCACCGAGCCAGCCTGCCATGATCTACACAGGGGGGCAAAAGACTGCAAACAGCTTTCTGCCTGCAGCTCAGCGGTATCGGCCTAGAGTACCCGGGGAGCAAGACCAAAACGCTCCCATCTGCCTGAGCATCACTCCCAGCAAAGCACAACAGGCACATGGCACAGCTGGGAGCTCCCAGCATCTCTTCTGCTGGTGTTTCCCCCCTGGGCACAAGGCAGCTCAGTCCTGCTCTGCAAACATCCTTGCACATCACTGCTCAGGCCAGGAGCCATGCTCTGCAGCTTAAGGGCAAGTAGACGGTAGAAAGCCACAGTTGCAGCAGGAGCAGAGCAGGAAGCTTGCAAATCAGGCTACAAATGCAATACGGGCCACACTGCTCCAACTGGCAAGTCCTTTGACACGCATAAGTAGACACATTGCTTCCTAGGGACCTGCATGCTGCCTTCAATTTTCAGCTTATGTGACAGGAATGATAGTCACCATCAGGCCAGCTTGCAAGAAGTTAAGGGTATGACAGGTCCCCCTGGTGTAAGTGTCATGTTAACACATGAAGGCAGTAATTAACACACCATCACCAATGGATTAAGACTGGATGATCAATCTAGTGATCACAGCCTCACTCCAACCCCAGCACAACTTCTTGCAATGCAGAAGTCACCCCAATCCCTTTTCCTCGTGATCAAAAGGGCACTGCCAAAGGCTCACCAGAATGGGTGCTGCCAGTTTGCAGCTTTTCCTTTTTAATTTAAAGTTGTATAGAGAAATTTATGAGGTATTTTCCAGGCTGAGATGTTGACATTTTATTTGCCCACTATGAGAGCCCTCAGTTGCTTTATTGCCAAAACATAATTGAAGCTCTGAGAAAGAACTGGGGAAAATCTCAGTGAGATGGGGCTGGGATGTGCCTCACGGCTGCAGCACAACAGCCCAGCACGTGCGCATGGGACCCCAGGAGCAAATTACATTCGGCTGCAGCCACTCCCTCCTTGCAGAATCAAGCTGATCCTTCAGCTGTCACACATCAGTGCTGGAGAAGTGCAACTGGACTTCTGTGGCACAGCATGAAACATGTGCCTGGAGACACCTGAAGAGGCATGACCGGGCAGAGAAGGGATGCATCATGCAAGACTCCGTATAGCACAGAGCCTTGCTGGAGGATACCTTGCAGCTGCAGGGCTGGAGATACACAAGCACAGGCTTTGCACTGGTGGAATGTGAGGCATGAGTTTCCCACTCAGCCCTTGACAGCACCGAAGCCCCCACAGCAGGAGACAGAAAAAGGCAGCAGGTCCCTAATGCAGAAAGGACCAGCTCTTCACAAGAGGTGTAACAGAGCAGTGGGACTATCAGCTAGAGGATGCTGTGGGTGATCAAGACTTGCTTTCTTGAATCTACGCAGAATTGGACGAATTCACAGCAGAGGGAAAAAAAAAAAATCTCTATACTTCTGGCCAAAGACATTTGAGCCACAGGCTATCAAAGGCTGCAGCTACACCAGTGCATGCTCACCCTGTTCTTATGCCTTTCCTTGCATGTCTGCTACTCTCCGCTGTCAGGGACAGGACCCCAGGACATTTGGCTGTACTGATCAAGCCATTCTCAGGGAATAAGCCAGCCTGAAGCATGCAGCAGGAAAGCACTGGGGCAGATATTTTGATTCACATTTGCAAGGGCTTTTGACAGGAGCAAAGAAAGAGCATTTTAAGCATTCCTTTCAGCCAGCACGCATCCCGGCCCATGAGACCCCTCCTGGGGCGAGGCACAAGAACAATCTCGCTTTCAGATCAAGGGCTCCTTTGTCACCCTGCTGCAAGCCATTTGACCTTCAGAGTCAGAAGCAAGCTCGTATCACAAGTGGTCTGATGGGCCTGGGTTGGGAGCAAGCCCAGGCACTCGAGAAGGACCAGCTGCCAACCCCAGCATCTCAGCAGGGAGATCAACAGACTCCAAGCCTGAGAGCTTAGCTCTGGAAACGCTTGTTTCAGCTCAGCACATTTCCTCCGACAGCCAGACACAGAAGGTCACCCAGGCCAACATTTCCATTTACAAGAACATCCTTGCCAAGAAAGAACAGACCCAGGCCAGGCTATGCCAGGGTGTCCAGGGAAGGTCTAAGCCTTTGAAATAGAAGCTAGCCTTCATTTCATCAACAGCATCTTCACATTTCTTCAAAGTGCAACAATTCTCCCCCCCCTGCCCTACCCCCCACTGCTTTGAGGATGGAGCCTACAAACACCTCCTCATTCATTCCCAGCTCTCCCTCCAGTTGCCCCACCTTGAAAATTTGGAGCCCTCTTCCTTGCACCTAATTGCAGAGGTATTAGTACAGAGCACAGACACACCAAGGAGACAGCTGACCTGTGTACAGGGCGAGAGCCAGCACAGCTTCTGCCCCAAAATTCACCAAGTACCCTCGCGCGCAGCCTCTTGAGCACTGCTTGCTAGTGATAACACAAGCTGCTCCCCACACCAGAAACCTTGACAAAGTAAGAGTTGATACAAGCTGTTATTGCTTAAGTCATCCTACATGCAGCCATGCTGCCAGAGATCGCTCTCCCCTCAGACTGTGCCTCCTACCCTGCACCAAGGCAGGACTACAGCACCCGGCATGTCACTGCAGTGCCCATCCAGCCTCCAAAATACTGTGTCCTCTCCCAATCCTCAGGTGCTGGGCCCTAGCAGAGCATCTCGAACCAGCCGAAACTTTAAATGCATGCCTCAGGTATCAGTATATTTGCACACAGGAGCTGCTCATTGGTGCGGAAATACCAGCAGACGCACCAAGCCCCAGGACAGGGCTCACCGGTGTTGCAATCACCCAGCTACCCCGATTTCCACACCCCCGCCACTGCCTTTCGCCTGGGGCCCCGAAGGACACGGCCTAACACCAGTCCAGCCAATATGCTCCTTCAAACCTGCCCTGCAATGACTGAAACCATGACAATAACAACAACAGTTATTACAAGGAGGCAGGAACAAATCTGAGCATCAGCCACCAGCCAGAAGGAAGTCACGGCTATGTGGACACTGCAGAAAGCTCATCTTGGATGGTGCCTGGGTCAGCATGAGCGAGGCACATGCTGGCCTGCATGCCAGCTTCTCCAGAAATGGGAAATGTGTGACAGATGCATTGCGTTTATGTAGCAGAACCACCACCCTTGCTCCTGCAGAACCCTGTCAGCGTGTTTGCATACAGGCACACACTTCAGGTCTGCACGCGTAGCCTTCCCAGCCTACCCAGGCACCGAGGTGTTACAATAGACATTTAACTAATTCAATAACAACAACAACAAAAATAAATATTAGGGCACACAGCCTGTGATTAAGGAGAATTTCTTTCCCAACATGCTGGCAACATGCCTGCAATTAGCAAGCCCTTGATTCTCTAAATTCCCCAGGGATCAACAGCACCTGATACTGGCATGTCCTTAGGTCTTTCATAACCCAGAAAGCTGCTCCCCCACCCCTCTCTGTTTCAACACTGGTGAGATTTTTCACACCTTGCAGCTCAGAAACACTTAAACCTTGGACACCCTGATCCCAGCTCCACAGGTCACACCAAATCCGCCGATGTAATTGGCAGCACAGGTGGGCTGCGGCTGATACAAGCCAGGGCAAAATTACTCTCATTAAAAGCAGCAAAGCAAGACCACGCTCAGCGCAATGGTAGGAAAATTGCTTCCCACACCGGCTCTGTCAAGCCAGCCACAGGGAGGACAGCAAAGGCAAGAGCTAGAGCAGCCCTCCTGCTAATAAGATCCCCCAGAAATGCAAACGTTGGCCAAAGTAGCTGCATGAAGGCACGATGGGAGGCTGGGGAGAGCCAGATGGCTTTTCCCAGCAAACAACCCCAGCTGCCATAGGGTTAAATCAATGCATGAAGCTATTAAAGGGGGTGGAAATGTTTTAACATGGTTGAGTGAAATTCCTCACACTTTTAACTCGACAAGGAACCCCATTGGGGCTTAATAGGCTAACACAACCCATCCCATTACAGGTCGTTAACACACACAGGAGCCTTGGGAAGAGGGGCAATTAGGGCTCCCCACTCACCTCTGCAAGAGGGACTCCCACCCCAGCTTGGAATCCCACTGATGGGAAGAGGGATGCAGGAAGGGGCCATCCCCTCCTCTGCCCTCTGCACCTTCTCCATCTGGAAAGGCACAAACAGCAAAAGCTTGCAGCAGGCTGAGCTATCATCACGCTGAAGGATCAGAAAGTTGGTCCCCAGAGCAAGGTGCAATGCACAAAGCTCCCAACCAAACCTCCTCTGCTGGAGGGCATCGCTCCTCCCCACTTTCCTCTCCCCCCATAGCCCTGTTCGCAGACTGAGGGCAGAGGAGCCACTGTCGATCACACACCTGGCAGCAAGAACAAGCAGATACCCAACAAAGCATCTGTCCAGGGAAGCAGTCAGCTGCTCCCCAGAGGCTACAGTGCAATGCTGGAATTACTGCAGCTCTCAATTTCTGCCCTATGGAGTATGGTATTTCCAGCCTAGAAAGAAGGTTAAGACTCCTCAGGAACTTAAGAATAGGTATATACCAGTTATTTTCCACCGGCAAGAACACAGTAACTAAAGAACAGGTAGAAGGAGGGTCAGAAGGAAAAAGCAGAAAAGACTCATCACATTACTCCTTAAACTGCGAAGCCAGAGCACCTCGCCCTGCTCTCCCCCAGACGTCCCCGAGGAGGGCAACCACAGCTGTCAGCACGGTGGGGTGGGAACCCTGGGACTGCAGACCTGGAGCTAAAAATAGAAGTGGCCTACAAAAGTGGCTGCTGGCTTCTCCTACACTTGCAGATCGATACAGCCAACTCTGGGGAAGGTCTGAAATACTGATTTGCTGAATAAATGCTGCGAATTCAGAAGCAAGGCAGATCCAGAGCACCAATGCCTTGCTGAGCCCAGAGCGGAGAACAAGCTAGGAAAGGCTCTGGGTGGCTGCAAGAAGAAGGGCTGTGGATGGGGAGAGAGAGACAGACCACCCCTGAGGGAGGATGCCTGCAGCAGTCCCCAAAAAAGTGAAGAAAAATCCTACATGAAGAGGGCAGAGTGTCTTGGACAAGATGATTTGGCAAATTAGGATTTTACTGTGATGGAGCTGCTATTTGTTTTTTCTTCCCTCCCATAAGAGGGTCCAAAGCTCCCATATAAAATACAATAAGGAACAAGCCCCAAGGGTCTGCTTTCCTCAAATACCTCTTCCTTTGAGCATCCAGCCGTGTCCACAATCTGAACATCCCCATCCCTCACATGCAGCCCATCAGGGCTTTGGTCTCTCACAGATGGCGTTTCACCTCCTTGCCTGTCCCAAGAGTAGGGTAAGATCTCTGTGGCAGCACCATTCACCACAGACAGTAAAGTGACTTTGGACTTACATCAGTCCAGCCAGGACTCTGCTCTCCTCTGGTAGGCAAGCACCTACCAAACATTAAGGAGACCCCCCTCACAGCCCTTTGGTGGCTATGCAAAGTTAGTTGCAGCAGTATCACTCTGACATGTCCTCATGGAGACCTGGCTGTCACTTCTAATTCAGCCCAGCACAAGCCAATTTCCCAGTTCTCTCTCTAGATGCCTCCACAGTAACTATACTCCCATCCCACCATCACCTGCTCACCACGGTACCTCCCTGGCCCAATGACACCAACTGTAACACCACTCCACCCCTCCGGCTGCACCCCGCGCCTCCAGGCTCCCACTTTCTCACATGCCCATCACTGCAGCTGCCTTTCCTTGGGCAAATGGGCCCTGCTCAGATCCCACCAATGTCCAGCTGCAAATACTCCCCTCTTTGCATCCTCTTCCAAGACCCTTCCCAGGATCTCCTTTCCCCCAAAGGAAAACACTGCTCACCACCTATAGTGAGGCTCCCCAAGATGCCCACGGGACAGCCTAATGTTCATAGACAAGCCACTTTATGCTTTGTTCCCATCATCTTGAGAAGGAGCCCCAGAAACACCTACAGAAGCATTGCCCCAGCACCAGGTTTGCTCTGATGCCTCAGAAGTGACCAAGCAACTGCTGCGAAGCCACTTGCAATCACCTCCATTTCCTCTGCCCCACATACACCAGGGCTGGTCTTGCACAAAAAGCTACCTATGCTTGTGCAAAGCAGAGAGCTAGAAGCACAGCCCAGCAGAACTAGGCCATGCCCCCAAACCTGCAAGTTGCTGCCTTGCCCCTGCCTCTGCCTGGGGAAGGGCAGAAGCACCTGCAAACTCCCAGTAGAGATAATAAAAATCCAAGCAATTGACCTTCTTGCTGTCCCCTTGCACAGGGACAGATCCAGCTGGAAGGGACCTCAAGGGGACACCTAGTCCATGCTCTATCCCCCAGGAAGAGCTCTTAACCCAAGCACCCCAACAGGCAGAGCTGGAACAAGCAGCACTAGGAGACACCCAGCCCCTTCCAGAAGTCCAGGAGAGCAGCTGGAGCCCCTTAGAAGGAGGAGCGCTCAGCCAGGCATGAGCCACATGTTGCAGCAAGCTATTTGGCTGCTTTTGCTCTGCAAAGACCAGGGCAAGCCCAGCCTGCAAAGGCTCCAGCAGGTCTTACAGTGCAGGCAGCCCTGTGCTGTTTCCTGCCAGAGTCAGAGCTTGAAGACAGCACAAGGGCATGGACTCCCACCCAGATATGCCACCACCCCAAGGAGATGTTACCTAGCCTCGTATCGTCACAGATGTTCAACAGAGATGGAAACCAAGACCGGATGGTTGAAGGGACCCTCCTGGAGAGCCGGGGGCACTGCTCTAACCCTACCTTTGCCCTGCTTACACAGGAAGCACTGCCAAACAGGCAGCATGGCCAGATCTGCTCACCCTGCTGCCAGCACGCCGTGGCGCTGCCCGCGGAGTACAGAGCGCTTCCCTGCTTGATCCGTGATGCATTTGTTTTGTGTTTCAGGCACCGGCAGGTCTTATTTGTAAGATCACGGTCTGGACAAGAACGCGCCAATTAGATGCTCCAAACCCCACGCTCAGCAGTCGGTCAAGCGCGCGGCGTGCCGTCTCGCCGGCACTCGGCGGTGTGGTCCCCATGTCAATCGGGCTCCTCCGACGAGGTGTATTCTCGGGAGGGCTTACAACAGCATCCGCCGCTTTGCTTTTTTGGTGCATGAGGAATTGGCTTACAACTGGGAGGGGGGGAGAAATAAAAGTTGATTTTTTGTTTTAAGCAGGCAGGCCAGACGTATTACAGCTTCCCAACTTTGAGCCGTTTGATCCAGCCAGCCCCCTCTCTGCTGAGTTCTGGCAGGAGACAGGCACAAAGCACCAATTAAACAAAGACGAGTTATGCTTTTTCTGTCAAGCAAAAAAGAAAAAGGCGGGGGGGAGATGATGCGGGGGGGAGGGGAAAAAAAAAAGAATCCAGCCCTGGAGTCATTTTGCTTTCAAAACAAGCTGTCAAGGCAGCCCCCTCTCCTCCCATCTCCGGCAGAGGAAGAGCAAGGGAGCACCCGCGCGCCTGCCGCGGACGCGTGGCGTCAGTCATCAGACCACACCATCAGTCACTTGGCACATCAGGCCGAGCCATGCCCTCGCTTTCCCTCGGGCATCCGTCAAAGCCTGTGACAGGGAACGAGAGCAGCAGATTCCTGGCGAAGATGGGCTGAGCGCGAGCCCCACCAGCTCTGCTGACGAGAATCCCCACTTATGGGCCATTAGGCTGGCGAAAAACAAAACCCAAGAGCTGCAAGGGCTCAATGAGCTAGCTCGTCTGCCCACATCAGCAGCTCACTTTTTCCATGGCAGAGACATGCACAGCTGGCACAAGCATGCAAATGCTGCCTCTTCTGTCGTATAGGTTACCGGGTTTGAAGTCTCCCTGCACAGCCAGCAGCTCTCCTGGCTCGCGGCCGAGCTCAGGACAGTGAGCTGAGAGCTTCCCCCATATATTCCACACCACTGCTCGGTTCAAAGCAAGGCTACCTGCCGTTGCAACGTACTGCTGAGGAACCACAACACCCAGCACGGACACAGCAAGTTCTCCATCACTTTGGGCACTACCAGCTCCGAACCTATCCTCAGCACCTGCAAGCCATGCCCAGTTCTCACCCAGCAAGCATTGGTCCTGCAGCCAGCCAGATTAGAAGATTACAAAGATCCCTCCAGGCTTTATTTTTGCATGTGATTGAGGAAGATAAACATCAAGGACTGTCACTTCTAGGGTGGAAAAGGGCAGACATTTTAGCAGTGCACAAGCACCAACCCCAGCTTTAATATCCTATTTGCTTCCTTAGCAGAGTCCCCTTTGCAGAGCCTGTTGGTACTGATCAGGGCATCAGCTTCACTCCCACCTCTTCCTTCCTGGGCTCTCTGAAAACAGCAGCTAACTACAGCAGCAAAGACACCCCCAGGAGCTAAGGCATGCTCTCATTTCAACAGGGTGGCACTCGCGCTGGGCTGACCGCTCCCAAGGAGGGATACCCTCTGCCACGTTAGCAGGGAGCAATGCGCAGCCTGGTCTTCTGGGTTGGATCAATCCCACAGTTAGCACAGATGAGGAGGGAAGAGCATCTCTGCCCCGGTTAGGTCTGCTTGGGCTGGCGGCACGCACTCCCAGCTCACGAGCGAGTGCCCTGCTCATTAGCATGGGGTCACTCAGCTGCAGCAGGGCACAAGCACCGCTTCGCTATTGCAACACCACTCACGTCCACTACTGTGGAAGTGTTGGATTTCCTTTAAGAGCACGAAGCTCTCGGTTTGAATTTAAGAGAGAAAAAAAAAAAAAAAAAAAATCTCACAAAGAATTGCAGGATCTCTGTAAACATACCAGAGGAAAAAAGAAAGTGAATCTTTGAGCCTCTTGACCTTGACAATGCCCTTATAATTACAAAACTATTTATTTTCAGTTAAACCCCAACTATTGAACAGACAGTGTCGAGTTGTTTTTTTCTGAGCAGGTGATTATCCTGCCCAACTAATCTAATGAAAATTATCAGGAGGCTACTGACCTCCTGCTACACACACTAAATAATGCACAAAGCTTCAGGACCAGACAGGCAAATCATAACCCTGCCTTATCTTATCACCTTCTATACAGCTCCAGGCTTGTTCCACTCATGTTTGGCTGTGTTAGCCAAACGCTATCTCAGTGGAAGCCTCAGCAGAGCCAGCCCTGAGAGCTGCACAGCAAAAAGTTACCTCTGTAAGATTTATTTTTGTAGAAGCCAAGAGCTGCAGCAGCAGATATATTTAGTCTTTAAGCCGCTGTCTGGCTCCTGAGCTTGTAGCATGAGGTGGTGGTCCCCTTGTGCTGGGCTTCAGGAAAAGCAGCGTGGTCTTGCTACTTTGATGAAGGGTACTAAGAAGGCAAGGTCTACAAAAGGGGTTGCACAAAGGGACTTGTTGCTCCAGATGGGCAAAGCCACCCCTTCCCCTCCATCCTCTCAGAAAACCCTGTTTCTGCCTCCTCCTGCAAACAAGGCTGCTCACCCCCTTTGGAGGTGCCACAGCACAGCCAGCTGCACCAGAACTAGGGCAAAGCAAGAGGACCCAACACCAAGGATGCTCCATCCCTAGCTCAAGGCACACAGTGAGGGCCAGGGGGTCTGCAGTAATCCTGTCCCACTTATTGCTATTCCCCTTTCCTTGAGGAGATACAAACAGCAAGAGCAGCAGCTGGAAGAGATAAAAGCTACTACTAGCAATTAAGGAGGCAAGACCTAAACAAGGAGCCACAAAAAACTATTGCATGCTCCCTATACAGCCTTGAGCAGCACACACAGCTACAGAAATAGATTGCATAGGGGTGACTTCAAGCCTAAAATAAGTTTCCACTTGGGAAGCTGCAGAGAACTGTGGAAAAACACTGCTAAAAGACAAGCTGACTAGTTTTTATGCCCCCTCGCCCCCCCATGAAACCCCAGCTACACCGCCACAGAGAAGACACCCCTGTTACCAGCCTGGCCTCATAGCCTTACCCTTACACCCTCATTGCCTCTTGGTCACACAATCGTTTAAGTTGGAAAAGACCTTTAAG
>NW_009221196.1:41686-47725 GCF_000690835.1 Fulmarus glacialis | reverse complement strand
TTTCCAGCCTTAATGATTCTATGATTCTTCACCCCTGCAGCTTCACAGAGATTTCATATAAAGACCCTGAAAGAGTGATACCCTTTCATTAAATGAATCAGCTGTGCTGCAGTAGAATTTTCATTTGATTCTCCTGTGCTTCACAAACAGAGGATAAAAATCCATACTTTTTCTTGATTTTTTCTTAATAAAGGAATACAAATTATGGCAACTTCCTAAAAAGTGGTCCCAGTGAAGAAACACCTTATTTACGTGGCTGGAACACCTCACCCGACCAAGCAGACACGTGACTCCCTCAAAACCCTCTGAGGTGTTGTGGCTTTTGGGATTGAGTTGTGACAGTGCAAAAACACTTTACCACCTCTCGGTCCTCTGCCAGAGGTTCCTGCTGCGCCAGCTGACGGGACTGTGTACGTGGACCCTACCTGCTGGACCCACAGCCTTAGTGACTGTGCATGGATCCTGTCTGTTTTATTGATCGTCTGCATGGACCACTTTTGTTTTAGCTACTGTGTGCAGGGACCCTATCCACTTTAGTGAGAAGTCAGGCAGCTAAGCTTAAGCTTATCATCATGGGCAGTCAAACCCAGGCTGCCTGACGGCCAAAGGGGAGAGGGGTGCCCATTGCTATTCTCTCTGCTATGCTCTGCTGCAGGAAGCTGGGCTGGGTAACCTCCAACAGAAGATGGTAACAAGCAGCCCCCAGGCAGTAAGCTTGGTATGTAACCATATAGTATTGATGCCTTTAATAAAGAAAACAACCACCACCAAAAAATCAATCAGAAGCCTTATACCTTTTTCCTTTGGTCTTTCTTCCTCTTTCAAATTTGCTGTTCCCCAACAGGGACTGTTGCTTCTTTTTTCTGTTTTTTTCTCTTTCCTATTTTTCTCTCGTGATGTCTGATCAATCAGCAATTCTTTCCCTCTAGATCCTTCACTTTCTTCCTCTCTCTTAAATAGATTTCAATTTCTTCATATAAGACTGATCCCCATTTCATCATTCCTCTTACTCATCTAAGTCTAAGATTACTGTAGGGCTTCCTTATGCAATGAGCATGAAAGGTACCCTCCCTGCCTGACTTTCTTTAAAAGTTATAAATTTGCAGGCAGAGACTACCCTGGCTGTAAACCCCTGGGTATCCTTGTAAACTGAATGCTGATCAGAGCCTTTCATGGAGCCCTAGATACATGCTCGGTCACGCAGTAGCACTAGTGCAAGTGGTGCATGTGTCCAGAAAGGGAGAACTGCACATGGCCAGGGATGAGCTGGGAATTGAAGGAGGGAGGGAGGGAAGGAGGGAGGTGGTCTTGGTTGCCCATTCGAAGAAGCAAGATAGCCCAAAGGTATTCTTGTCAGGTAGAAAGGAAGAAAAGTATAGATGGGATGAATCGGGCAAAGACACATTTCAGCTATGTATCCAAATACGCACGGATCTTTACCTAAACGGAGGTCAAGGATCCTCAGTAGTTCCCCAGTCACTCCAATTACCAGGTTGTCATTTCCAAGGTCACATTTGAAAGAAATAGTTAATACATTTTCTGTGGTGGGGCAGTCAGAGAAGAGTTTACATTTTAACTTAAAATAAAGCTAATTCCTCCACCTGGAGTTTTTTGGGGAAGTTGAGCTTTTTGTTAACAACTCTATAATTTTTGACATACAAAATACTTTTCATTGTGTTTTTCTAACTGCCTCTCTCCCTCACTGTCTTTCTCATGTTTTCTGCCTTGGAATTGTTCAGGATCTCTGACACTAATTTGCTTAACAAATAGAGAGATCTCTGACCTCTCTGCTTAGCATATTTAGAAGTAATCTCAATACAAATTTGGCACAGGAAGTAAAGTTATATAAAAAGTGTTTATGCTGAAATCAAACTGTAAGAGCTACAGATCTCATGCTCATATTTTGCATTGAGAACATACAAAACAATTAGGAAGGGGCATGCAACTGCTTCCCAAACATGTTGAATATGGGATTACCAACAGTAGAAAATAGATTCCAGTATGAGTATTTCTTCTGTGATTCCTTTTCTCACGGAAAGAATTTTTTTTATTTCTGACAACTGTTGGGTTTTGTTCAAATACATATTTAGTGAATGTTTATGATAATGTAGTTTTTAATGAAAAAAGCAGAATTCATGTGAAGCTGCTCTGCTTTGATGGGTGTATATGCTATTATTTACAGGAACTAGACAAAGTACTCACGCAGTATGAGACCGTTTGCACTGTAGCTCCATATGATCACAATACTGTTGAAGAGGGAATATGACAGGACAAGACTTCTGGCTGCCCACAGGAATGAAATTGATGGCAGACCTGCAGATTCCTTGTACTGCAGCTATAGGACTGCTCAAAGGCCTCCATTTTTCCTTTCCTATTTACAGAGAGTCAAAAGTCACCCACTTAGCTGCTCCCTAGTATTTTCTGCCTTCTCCAAGCTGCCAGACAGCAGTGAACTGCCGGTAGGGTAAGTGACAAGACCATTCCTTTCCTCAACCTTAGGCCCAGATTGCAAACTCGGCCTACGAGTTCCCCAGACGTGCTGACTACAGTCACAAAGCTTCAGTTGTTTTCGACTCACAAAGCGCTGCAAGTGCAGCAAGCGCTGCTCTGCCGCTCATCCACCTCTGCATCCCCATCGGCATTGATCAAAGTTTTATTCATACCCATCTCCAACATAAAGCTGAATGAAGGTGAGACAACAAAACAGCTCCATTTGGTATCGCTATGCCAGGCATGCGTGTGAAGCTGTAGCCTCATTTCTCCAACCTTGTCTGTAGAGGTACTCAGTAAGCAGTTCCAGATTCGGTGAGCTGGTCGTTAAGTCAGGCACAGCCTCTGTCTCTCTCAATTCAAGTCTGATCAGGTCCTGAATGAGCAAAAGTGAGGATAATAATAACCTGGTATGGCATCTGAAAGTGCAGAAGCACCTGTTGCTAAACAGAAGCCCTGCAGCCCAGAGGGTTCCACAGGGTTTTATCTTAGTGGAAAAAACCTTGCTAGGTGTATAGAGAGATATGTGTGTGCAGAGATGACCAAAATTTATTTAGGGACAGGATTATCAGAAAACTTTAGCTCAGGCTCTGCTTCTTAAACAACCTGTAAACCTGCCCATTTGCAGGCTTTGAATGCTAACTGCAACCACCAAACCTCCAAAAATAATTTTCTCAATGACAAATCACTTTAGAGCATTCCTCCTTTTATCACCCAGCAAGCAATACACAGAAAAATTCAAATTGTAGCCCTTGATGCCAGGACAGCAGAGGGCTATGTAGTATCCTGCCTTTCTTTGCTGCCTACCCACCAGAGCTTCTGACAATTGCCTTAAAATGTTTCAGAGACGTTTTGGCATAGGCGGCATTTCTTCAGGAGAAGATGAGAGCAGGGGTGGGGCAGCACCATCCTTTCAAAGATTTCTAGCCAGCAGCAAAGTTTCATCCCATCAGCTGTTCCTCCTTGGAACCAAAAGGGAATGGTTTGCTGACGAGCCAAATGACGGCTGCGGTGGCTGTTGCCTGAAGCCCTTACAATGGGATTGATTGTGTGTGGTGAAAAGAGTTTGAATGTGAGCAGATAGGAGCAAAGATGCATAAGAATGCTAGTGTTTGTTAGGCTTTCTGCTACTGAAACAGCAGCTAGTGAGGAGCAGCTGTGGTTATCTAAAAACACTCGTGCATGGAAGAACAATTTTTCTTCCAAAATCTGAAAGAAACTCTAATGATGAATCATAGGCCGGGCTATAAATAAAACATGACTATGGATTTGCAGACCCAGACACATTCTCACTAGAGAATGTTGTTTTTAGGGCTAAATTGCCTCATTTTTTATTTTTTTAATCTATCAGAATCATTTTGGAATAATTACTTCCATGATGTCAAATCCTTTGTAACGCACAACGGAGTTTGTTGCATGACATGTGATGAGTATTAAGGTTAAGCAAATGAGCCTGGCTAAATATCTGCTAATCAGCATGACTCACCAGTCTGATATACATTCACAAGTTTACATCCTCTTTTTATAGATAATAAATGAGGGAAGGGAAGAACTGTCAGTCCTCAACCTTCCTTGTGCCAAAATGCTGAATGGTTTCCTGAGCCTCATCTTCCAGACTGAAAGGTCAAAGATGCTCTCTGTGTCTGGTGAACAAGATTAGGGAAAAAGTTAACAATACACTTACAACTACTAGTAATAATTATTGGTAGTTAATAGTTAGCAATAACACTTGCTACAGAACACAAAGTTACCCCCCCAAAAAAATGAAATATTTGTGAAGAATTATAAAAATTGGGATAGATGGAACTTGAAATTCCTCAGACATCGTGGGATTTGCTACCTAGATGGTAAACAACTAAAATCTCATCCACTGCATGCATGCTAGTCTTGTATGCGACTCAGAAACAAGGGACTCAGAAACAATTTAATAATGTTCTGAAGACAGGCCTTGATTATTGTCTTGCATCACAGTTTGCATGGACATCTCATTACCCTCAAGGTACCACTGAATTCTGCAAGACAGCATACAGGTACGGCCACCTGTGTATTCAGGTCTCACTGCAACACAGGATGGTTGCAAATAACAAGAAATTTGTTCAGACATCACGTTTCACTTGAAAGTAGAAATGTAAGCTTGAAAATAAAGTTCTGTTGGTTCTTAATTTATTTGGTATTCCAGTCTTACTTTAACTGGTTCAATCAGTTATGGCGTGTAGCAGTAAAAGCACACCAGTTTATCAAACCATCAGCCTTTCCTATGTTTTTGCAGGTGAGCCCAGGTACGTTTTTTTCCTGAGAAGTTCTTTAATGTCATACTCAACCCTTTGTCTTTTCCCAGTTCCAAAGATGACATTGTCTATAAAAGAGATCAGTAAGGGTTTGTTAAACTGAATTGAAAATGTGGATATCCACAGAAGTGTTAATATATAAACTATTTATATTTAATTAGCCATTCCACCAAATGTGCAGATACACATGTTTATTTAGCTACGAAATATTTAAACTGGGCTCTTTCTATTATTACATTTTCTTTGCTTTTGTTATATTTTAAAAAAAAGTGAAATATTTTTCAACACTTCATATGTCAACAGGTAAATGAGATTAATTGAACTTGTCAGCAACCTCTTGCAGTTAAACTTCCATTAAAATGAAGATATTTCATATTGATACATTCATTTTCTTTGTTTTCAAACATCATAGCCTCGCTATGCTTCGTTTCAAAGGGTATGGAGATTTTCTGGTTTGAAATGAATGGTGTGACTATCTTTTGAGTTTTCTTCATAGGTGAAATTGGCTTCTTCCCAGTTCTCCCATACCGTAAGACTGCCGGGCAGGCTTCCTCCTGCGCAAGCAGTGTAATCCCTGTGCCATGGCAGGTAATACATTCCCAGCTAAAACCTTTCTTTTATGCCTGGAGTATCTCTGTTGAGAAGAGCTTGCAGCTCAGGAGCAATAACCAGCGCATGAGCTGAATGCGTAAGCTCCTGTGAGGGATAAAAAGGTGAGGGATGTGCTTATTATGATTCAGAAATCTTCTGTACCTAGATGGTCTTCCTACCGTATTAGAGAAATTTCATGTCCTCAGCAGCCTTCCCCCAGACTTACACAGACTTTTTGGTACTGCAGGACTCTGTTGTCCATCAGTGCTAAAGGAACAGGCCTCTTCAGTGAACGAGTTATTGCTGGGTAGTTGGGCAGCTGCAGTAACAGCAGTTTTCTCTTAGTCAGCTATTAAATTTGGCTGTTTATGAAAGCTGCTTTACTGGGGTTTGAATGTCTCTTTTTTCTTATTCTTTTTTTCTATTTATTGAAACCCTCACTGAGAGAGTTTCCTAACTCCCCAGTGCTAAAGGAACAGGCCTCTTCAGTGAACGAGTTATTGCTGGGTAGTTGGGCAGCTGCAGTAACAGCAGTTTTCTCTTAGTCAGCTATTAAATTTGGCTGTTTATGAAAGCTGCTTTACTGGGGTTTGAATGTCTCTTTTTTCTTATTCTTTTTTTCTATTTATTGAAACCCTCACTGAGAGAGTTTCCTAACTCCCAGTTCATG
>NW_009221196.1:0-41671 GCF_000690835.1 Fulmarus glacialis | reverse complement strand
TCCCTCTCTCTCTGATTATTTGCACCTACTACCAGAAGCTGATGGCATAAAACTGCTTATGTTGTCATCTGAAGCATAAGTGAGATATATAGTGTACACTCTCTGAGTCAAAAAATCCTGCTTTTGCTCCACTGGGATCCTATGCAGCATTCAGATTCAATCTACTAGCTTGCCATATGGATAAGCCCTGCTGAAAGAGATGCCATCTGTCTAGCTATATGCAGACATGTGTTCATACTTTCTATTTTAAGCATTTTCTCCCAGTTTTTAACGTTGTTTCTCTTTCAGCATTGGATTGGTCACCTGATCAGTTATAGTAGGTTTTATGAATTAGTCAGACACTGGGTGTGTTTTGCCAGCAGTCCTGCTGCACACCGATGGCAGAAACCCTTCTCTGAAGGCGCAGCCAGCTACCACTCCTCCGTCCCCCCCGGCGGCAGCCGACGGCCACCGGGTGCCTGGCCCCAGGGGATCGGAGCAGAGGGGAGGGAGAGGCAGCAGCTGCATTCAGCTCCCGGGCTGTGGTGCCTCCCCACGCTGTGCCCCCGGGGTATCGCTGGGAGGTATGTCCCCACAGCCATGCACTGCCTGCTGGCACCCGCACGTCTCGGACACTGGGACTCCATGGGGCCAGGATAGCGACCAACTCTCCTCACCTAGGTGAGTCAGGAGAAGACCAGATTAGTGGCCTAGGTTCAGATTTCATGTTACATGAGCCAAAGTGAGTATTTTGTAGGTGGACAGGAGGCAGCCTCTGTCTCCAACAGTTCTGAGAATTAACTTATTTTAAGAAATATATGTATGTATGTATTCTGCTTTTTTTTTTTTTTTACAAAATATATTAGAGGGTTTTTTTGTTAGGTAGCAAATTACTTTCAAATCATTGAAATGAGTAAAGTGACCATAAGTGATCCACAGTGTGAATCAATTTGGAGTCTTGAGGATACAAGGCACACCTCTTGGTACTGAGTTTTCCCTTGAATGAAATCCTGGGCACACTGACCTCTGTTGTGAAACTCCTAGTGATTTCAAAAGGAGCCAGTATTTTACCTGCTATTTCATCAAAACTTACCAGACAAAATACTGGCCTTTTACTCTTGTAAAAGTATCATTTAACTCAGTTTCCACATGTCCCATGACAGAATTTCTATTAAACTGCAGGCTGAGCAGGACTTCTTAGCAGGGTTTAGGACAACGCTTTTTCATGTTGTTATTTTTAGAGAATACACTGTGAACCGGGACATTTCATTTTCTCAGTCAGTCTCAGAGGAGAGTCAATGGAAGAGTTGATGATCGTGACATAAATTCAAAGATAATTAAATGGTAAAGGACAGCATTTGGCTTGATAGACATGTTTTGCTGCCATCAGCAGAAAGATGAAAGACAGGATATCTATTGTAAAGAGCAAAAGCTAGGTTGGAGGGACACAGAGAGCAGCACTACAAAGATCTCCAGGAACAAACACATACACTGAGCAAGAATGGTAACTTGTTCAAAAAATTCCAGTCAGATTTCTTCAGTGAGAAAATAAAAACAAAAACACGTGCATACTTGTCTCTGAATAGCTGCATAGCCAAACTAAAAATTTGGAAATTGTCTGAAAACATTCATATTGCACTGAATTTTAAGTTGCTCAATTCTGAATATGTTCAGATACTCTGGAGGACAGCAATGCTGCTAGAGCAACGGTGGGTAAGTAACAGGATATCAGTTGTCTTTTTAGGATGATCATGGGTTTGGTGATGGAGTAGCTGAGATCTTTAGGAACCTACATGGAACAGAAACAAAACATCCACAGGAAAGTTTAAATGTCAAAATGCACTTAAGATCTTTTGAGTAGAAGGAGGACTTTCTGACCCACCTAAACTGAGTAAGATCTTCAGGTGATCTATCAGCTTGAATATTACTAGAAGAAGAAAACCAGCAAACTTTATTTTGAATGTGTTAATGTTTTTTTTCCCCAAAATATTTGGATTTTACAACCATCAGTCTATAATTTTAAAATATTTTATGGAATCAAACAATTTCTTAAAAATTCTAGGTTTGGGCTGTAATCTAAAGTGAAAAAATTAAAAATTGTGTGCAAGTGCATGTATTGACTTTGTTTCCATGTCTTTGAACTATTGTGTTTGCAGTGCCTTGTTAAATCATTCAAAAGCAGATAAACCAGAGATCTAGCACTTCGGTGTTCAGATGTTTTGAGAAACACATCTCATCATCTTTATAAAAAAAATTCCAAGAGAGATCACTGATGTTAATAAAAAGCATAGAGACTTTGTGATTAATTCTGATGTGCGATATGATATCAAAATATTACCACCAAATAAGACTGTTGTGTCATATTTCTGAGAGTAAAAAGTAGCAAGACACCGACAAATGTTATGCACAGCTCCATAAATTAAAACATGATAATTTTGCCTTGCTAGAATAATGATGGCGATGAGTGGAATTAAATGCATGATTAAGAATCAATTTCCTTACACTTGAGAAGTCTCAGGCAGGCACTTAAGCTTTCACCCAGTGGCAACTGCTCCTGAGGTCATTTACGGTGCAGAGAAACCAGCCTGTGCACAGATCGGGTGACCATGTGCCCTGTTGCACCTCAACCTGGAACGGACAGACAGACAGGTTCCCCCCAGCCGATCGAGAGAGAGTGCTACCAGATCCTAGAAGATTCTGAATTCTGATTTCAGGGACAGATCTGGCATTCTTATGATTTACTAGGCTGGAATTTTGTAAAGCACATTTGGGGCGCAGTTACCCTGTCTGCGTATCTTCACCTCAGTGCAGTTATTCCATGTAGATACCTGCCTCATGATAATGTATCTCAGATATTTCAAAGAAATGAACACATTCCTAAAATGTTCTGCAGGTGAAGTCTTGCAGGTTGCAAAAAGACAATCCCCAGACCACAGGGAGTTCATAGAGAAGAGATGAATATATTTTAGTCTTAAACCCTGCTCCTGGATTCCCTGCTCTTATGAGATGCACCCACCTGTTGCCATGGTTTCCGGTGCCAGTTGCACCTTTGTCTCATATTTGTCTTTTTCAGATATATCTATTGTATAACAGGGTTCTGGCTCCTTCTTCTGGACAGAGCTGTGGGGTCCAGAAAGTCTCCTGAACTCCTCCCCAGCCACTAAATTTGGCCCTAACAAGCCTTCTGCGCATAATGGTGGCTATGTTTTTAGCACTGTTGTCGACGCTGAAATACATTGCTGAAATGGCAGATTTCACATCAGGATAGCTCTGTCTGAAGCAGAATGTAAAATTCACTGGCCCTTGCCAAAAATATGCACTTTGCCTGGGCCCACCATGCTACTTCATTCCTTTGTCACAGAATCCATAAAAACCAGCAATGGCTTCTTTCTCCTTCTGAATTACTTCATCCTATACCACTTATTAAAAACTTACAGTGACTCAAATCATCTCTTTTGCCTTAAGAATTTTCTGCATTAACTTCACAGAGAATTAGGCAAGACGAATATCATGATTTATTGGCAGAGAGAGCTCAACCTATGAATTCTCAGTGAACAGATCATAAATCTTCCTGCTCACCAGGAAGATCTCAGATTCCCTATAGTTACAAACACTCAGTGTAAGCAAGGTGAAAATTTAGCTGACTCCCTTTTCCAGTTCCTTTTTTGAAAATCATTATAAATTAGAAATTGGATTATAAGTCTCATAAATATGTTATTTACCTGCTGACAGGTAGCCTAGTCAGGATTTGCTATACTGCATTAGTATATTACTAATTCAGGAATTAGTGCTACAGAAATCCCGCCAGCTAGAAACCCACAACATCATCAGGTAGTCTTTAGACAGAATTTTTCTCCTATTTTAAAAATATATGAGTGAAAGAATAAAAATGAACTATATGGAAGAAATGGAAGTCTAGTAAAAAACCTAAACTGCCCTTGGTCCAGGTAATGTGCGTTTCCACATCAGTTTCCTGTTCAGGACAGAGAAGTCTCATGTCCACCCAAGGGCAGGTTCATTCACAACTTCAAATGGGCTGCTTTTCAAAACCTAGGGGGTGAAATAACTACAAATAGACCGGGAGTGTTAACAAGAAGAAGGGAAAAGGAAAAGGCAGGGGGGGAGTCAGAATTTGCTGTGAAGACTACATCTTGTCAAGTTTCCCTAAGAAAAAGAAAAGGGTTTATAAAACAAGAGTTGGATATCAAGCTTTCAGAAATGCCAATGCTGAGCAAGCACAAGAAGTTAGTCAAAGAAATATGTAAGTGGGGACAGGTAATAATCCAAGAAGCATCAATAAATCGGATCTCATCTTTAACGAAACCTTATCTTACTTGTAAGAAAACGGACAAATTTCGAAAAGACAATTCAACTGTACCTATCTAATATGTTCATACTCAAAATAAAACTGATTTCATAGGTACATAGTGATCTGCTGTGCAGCTGAAATTACACATTTACATGCAAAGATTGCAAAGTTCTAGGGGTGTGCCCAAAACTTTCTCTGAATTCATCATTGGAGTCAACGAGGAGGGCTGTAGTCTTCTGAACAAATAGACGTTGAACAGGCCAAAGGAACAGAGAATAAAAAAGAGAAAAAAAAAAGTCACACCATGTTCTGAATGCCTGTCAAAAACAGGCATTCCTCCAGGGCATGTTAACTTATCTGGTGGAGTGGATTTTTTTGATTGACAGGACTGAAATAAAAAGGCTGAAGTGTTGTTGATGCTTTTTGCAGTAAAACAGCTGTATTAAATTACGTGTTTCCCTCTTTTCGTCAACAAGTTGGCAGGGTGTACGCAATGTGTCAGCTCTGTAATGACAGCACCACTTTAAACCGCAGTTGGAAGAGCCTAGTATGAATGCTTGTTTTTGTGAATAGGTATCTCTAACAAGCGAAAATATAACCAGTCATGATGAGAATCGGTGGGTAATGTATGTCAAAATGATACTTCAGCCTTATAATATTCAATTTCTGGCTCTGACCAGATATTAGCTGGCAAGGAGGCATACCCACAGTCTGAGTCATAAACTCCTGCACTTCAAGTAACAGAAATCCCATTCTCACAATGTTTTCAAGCAGGCGCTCCGTTCCCTGCCGCCTGGGTAGTTAATGATGGAAACAGCACACGCACCGTATGCTTGCTGAGGCACTTCAGAACAGCTCTGTTGGTCCTGGCCCAAAACAAGGAATGAAAAGCCATGGCAGAAATGTAAAAGAGCCACCAAAAAGCTTGTTTTAAAAGAAGCCTGTGTTTGGTTTGATTTACCTTTGAAGCAAGTTATTGAGCTGGGTCTTATGCAATCATCTTGTATATCCTATTCAGACGGTTTTGTCCAATTTACTCTACCTTAATGCCTACAGAACTGCTTTCTGCTCCCAGGAGTACCCAGCTACAGCTATACCTAACCTAAGGAATCCCAGGCTTTGAAAATAATGTTCTCAGATACCATTTGCAGGACCCCATTATTAAGCTGCAGTCCCCCTCATTAAATACCTCCTTTGCACCTGATGGCTATCGGTGAACATTCTCTGCAAGACGTTGCTGTTCTCAAAACCACGTGCCAGGGTTAACACTTAAGAGAAAGGCAGAGCGAGGGGTTTTGCTCATTCCCAGTGAGAAAAGGATGAGGGAGCTCACAAGCAACGCAGCCCTGCCAGTATGGTGGTAGTCCTGGTAGAAAGTGGAATAGGGACAGCTGAATAGTGAGCACGAAGGATGAACACTGCTTTTGTCATGTAACCATAGTGACTACAGAGAAGGTGACTGCTGTGACACCAACACAGAAGGCTACTGCATCTGCCTCTGAGCAGAAAACCTCTTCTACCATCGACGGCAAAGAGGAGTTAAAGAAAAGGACGGCCTGAGATAAATGGTCTGCGAGTCAGAATATTTTAGTCAGAATTTTTTTCCTGGGTAAGTAGTATTCACACCCACAACGAAATGTTTTTAGTATGTGTCAGTACTGACAGCTTTTCATTTAGGAAAAAAATGCTGCGATATAGAAAAGCCCAGTTTCAACATTTTTGAAAAACAATATTGAAAAGCTGTTTTGAAGTAAAAATTAATATAATCATACTTTCATGAAAAGGTGAAATTTGAAGCGAAATATTTTGTCTCCCCAAATCAAAACCAAAAAATCAGCTAATTTAATACAGGTTTTGGAATGGTTGTTGCTCTTCTCCTACTTCAGAGCAAGTGAAACATTCAGAAAATTAGAATTTTGAATGGAAAATACATCTCAATTCAACTATTCAGCTTACAATGCAAATCTGACAGCCACCTGGGTTTGTGCATGCATAGCATAGGTTTGCACATATTCTGCAATATATCTGGAAATATTTTTATATTGCTAAAGCCATTTCACCTTCTGATAGACTATTCTAATCTTCCCTCCTGAATTATCTGGGAAAAGGAAATATTAAGTCATTATCTGAATTTTGTCCTTTACTGTATCTCCCATGTACTAGATACCACATATGGAATTTTGCTGTACATTCCAAAGCAACTGTGTACACTCAGGGTCTCTTTTTTTTTCCTAGAAAAGGCACATGAAGTTAATTTATAATAATAAAGGGTAAATGTGCCTATGGTGGCTTAGCCTTGGCTAACACTCAAACTCCCACTCGGGCGCTCACTCACTCCATCCCCTTAGTGAGATGGGGGAGAAAGCAGGAAGAGCAGGAGCAAGAAAGCTCATCAGTCCAGATAAAGACAGGGAGTTCACTTACCAATTACTGTCAAAACAGACTCAGCTTGGAGAAAATGAACTTAATTTGTTCCCAACAAAAATGAAAACTTAATTGCTAATTCAGGAAACAAAAAGACAAACATTAAAAAAACATCTTTTCCTTTTTTTCAGACTTAGGTTCACTCCACCCTCCTCTCCCCTGCAGCAAGCAGCACGAGGCTGGGGTATTTTGGTCAGTACACACCAATTTCTCTCTGCTGCTCCTTCCTTCTCACACTTTCCTTCCGCGCCAGTACGGATCCTCTGTGGGCTGCAAGGAGTATCTGCTCTGGTACCTGGATCTCCTCCTCCTCCTGCTCCTATGAGCTTTGGTGTTCCCTCTGCTTTTTCTCACTATTTTTGTTCCCTCCTCCTCTCTCTGTGCTGTTCTGCCCTTTCTTAAGTGTGTTTTCTTTTCCCAGAGGCAGCACCAGCTTGGCTGATAGGCTCAGCCATGTCCTGCCAGCAGGTCCATTGGAGCCAGCTGGAAATGTCTGTGTCCGGCACGGGGTAGCCCCTGGTCTCTTCTCACAGAGGCCACCCCTGCAACCCTCCTGGTGCCAACACTTTGACACCTACACTCAATACAGTGCCTCATTTCAATCCGAGATGTCATATCAGTGAGATTCAGCTCACTGGACTTTCACCATTTAGAAGTTTGTCTGAAGAAGATGTTTTTCTCTATGATGAGATAACATCTTCAGAGAACAATCCACCCCACCTTTCTGAAGTGTTTCGGGATGGTACAACCCACCCTTTGCAGCTTCCTGTTTCTTGAGGTGAAGAAACCACAGAGGTCACACCTTTTTTCAATATTGGTTGAGAAAAGTCCCCTCCCTCACCACAGCTAGTTGTTCAGGCTCTCCCTCTCACCAGAAGAGAACATATGAAGAGCAGTTCTGGCCTCCAAATGTGGGAATTGTCTCTTTTCCGCTGGGGAATTATCCTATTTTTAGCCATCAAAAGCTTAGAAGCATAATGGAAGCTTGTCATCTGATCTCCTCTACAGTTGATGGAAGAGAGTCAGGCACCTTGAAGGGCAATTCAACCTACCAATTTTAAACCCATGTCTTTTGATGGAAGGCATCACCCTCCTGAAGTAGGAACTCTTTCTTTTTTTTCTGTAGAGGGGATCTTGGTGACTGACTTGACTAAACACCTCTTCTTCAGATATCTCATCCTTAACCTTCAAGATCATATGCTGAAATTAACGCACAGATCTCTTTCTATATCAGTCTTTTAGTTGTACCTGAAGGCTGTTATTTACTGAAGAGTCTGACAGGCAAAGAAGAAAAGTATTTAATAGAAAAAAAATTAGAAAAGGAAAGCCAGCTAAGTAGCCTGTAGTCTGCAGTCTATAGACTCACAGCAAGCCATACTGCCCTCCTGCAAGTCCCTGCCATCAGGCAAGAAATATAGATGAGAGCAGCCATTCTTCTTCAAACCTGAGGTTTTGTGCTGAACGTAAAACTTCAGCCTAGAGAACCTGAATAATTTACAAATTGTAGCTCTGTGTTTCCTTAATCACTAGTCTTTATATGTAACAGTTAAATTTATTTGGTAGCCTAGAATTTAAATATTTTATCATTCTCTTCCAGCCAGTTGAATATGCTTGACTGATGCTGGAATGATACACAATCCCTAAATAAAATTACTGATGTGTATCAGTGACAACAAGAGCACCTGGAAGACCTTTGCAAGGGATGCACTACTTAAAAAGATGTAAAATCTATGGCTGAGGCTCTTGCTTTCCCTATATACATATTCTACTGTCATACTTCATAACCTAGAGTTTTAATGAGGGAGGGCGTTAAATACTCCAAAGCTTTCTTGTCAATGAACATTAAGGCCCTCTGTTGTGTTAGCTCAATACCTGATGACACAGCTTTCACAGTTTCAGACCAAAGTGTTGAGTTGCCCCAATTTCAATTACCGCTGATGATGATAAGCAGCAATGTACTTGTTTCCAAACGCTCGATTCTTTCTGAAGAGATAAATTCACAAAGCCTGTCATCCCAGCTGCTGCTCAGTTAACTTTCACTCTTTTCTGTATTTCAAGGTAAGTTCAAATTAATTGGCTTTCAAGGTGTTTACTTACACTCTGTCTTGAAAAATGTATTATTTTTTAGTAAAGTTCCTGTTTTTCCCATAAGGTTTAATACTGTATTTTGTAAGTTCTGTCTCTTATAATTAACAAGAGCTATAATTTTCACAACTCAGATTGTATTGCATTTCTCTACACCTAAATATTTTCCCACCTGTAAGATACTAGCAGTATTTTCTCTGTTGTTCTATAAATATCTCTCCCACTAAACATCTGAGGTAATCAAACACATTTAAACACATAATAAAGTTTTGATGTTTCTCCTGTGCTGTTATCTTAATCAAACACAAAAAAGAATACTGATCAGATTATTTTAAACAATAAAAAATGAAAACCACTTCAGCAGGTGTGTAACTTCTAAAGGTTTGTGCAATTTATCTCCTTCAATTTATTGTCTGCACTCTCCTGTGGTTGTCACTGGCTGCCCCAAGTGGTGAAATTCGTGTCCCTTCATAGGTAGCTGCTTTTGAAAAAAAACTATAGGCCCTACCCCCTTTAAAAATACCTTCTATTCAGCAGCCAAAGAATGTGTCACTTCTCAAAATCTTGGCTTATGCATTTGTTTTTTCAGGTTATGTAAAATACTGCTCCCCACAGAGATTGCCCAGGGTGGTGCTTTAGTGCACTGTGCCTGCTGGTGACCAGCAGGACTGTACAAACCACAGGTGGAAAATTAGTGACTGCTTTTTTCCCGTCTGATTCCATGTCTACCAGTGACCTGCAGGACTGTACAAATGAAGGGTGGAAGCCCAGTGACTGCTTTTTTTCTTTTTCTTTTTCTGGTGGTTTCAGTGAGATGCACAATCTCTTTTTATTTCTTATTACACAGCATTTCTGTAGGCTGATAAACAGCTGCTGGATATTTTCTATGCCAAAGAAGATCATAGCAGTGATGGGGAGAGTGTAATTCTTACAAAATAAATGAGACATTATGTAAATAATACACTTTTAAAGCCTCCAGGCTGCAAGGTGCTATCCAAATAAGACAGAATCGCCCACAACCTCATGTGTTGCTTAAAAATTCAGGGTTAAGTGTCAGTTTAGATGTGCATTTCAATTAGGGTCAATAGTTCCACAGTCTATGACTCATGCAAAAGCATTTGTTTGGGGGTGGGGCAAGCCACATGTGAATCTCCAAGAGAGATGTGTTTGGGGGGAGCATTCTGCACATGAGCCTGATGCTTGAACAAAAGGACTTACAAATTCTCTGCATGTTTGAATAACTTACCCAAGCAGCTAAAAGTTATTTTTCAAACAGTTCTTCCAAAATACAGTTAAAATAAGGCGGTAAAAACTGTAGTTTTTCTTAGAAGATGAGGCATAGCATCCAGTATTTTTCCTTTGGACCTGCATGGGAGGTTTAGACTGGACATTAGGAAAAACTTCTTTACTGAAAGAGTGGTCAGGCCTTGGAACAGGCTGCCCAGGGAAGTGGTAGAGTCACCATCCCTGGAAGTATTTAAAAGAGGTGTAGATGAGGCGCTTAGGGACATGGTTTAGTGGGCATGGTGGTGTTGGGTTAATGGTTGGACTCGATGATCTTAGAGGTCTTTTCCAACCTTAATGATTCTATGATTCTATGATTCTATGTTGTTATGTGTTCTTTCTTAAATCCTTCAGGTTTCCTTTTTTTTTGTTCTCACTGAATGGCTTTCTTATTCTCATATAAGGATTTTACTTTGATGGGTATAAACCCTCTGATAACTGTAGTTCAATAGTAAGCAATCACAGAGGCAGAACTGCCCAAGAATGGGGCATCAGGGTGGGCAGCAGTGCTTGCCTCCCTTGGAAGAGAGTTTTGTAGTATAGGGATTAAAGGTGCCAAATAAGAATTTAGAGACAGATCCTGGAAACCTAGGTCAAGTGGTTAAGCATATTTAAACATGTGGGCCTTGGTGCTGTTTGTTAAGTACCAACAACACGCACTGTTTTAGACATTGAAAGCATAACAAAGAAATCCTGTACTCTGAAGGACTGGTAAGAGGAGATACCATCAGGAGGAGGTTCTGAGTGCTGGGTGTCAGCTGAGTAACAACTGCAACAGAAGCCTTTATTTCCTTTCCTTGTCTGACTAATACAAACAGGTTGTCATGATGATGGAAGGCTTAAAATATACCTAACATTTTACAAATAGATGTCTGTGGTACCAATAGCCTTCAAAGGGGTTTGATATTTCTATCATCTTCAAAGGAATCTAAAGCAAAATAGGATTCATCTCTATGAGTTACACAGAGTGTAACCCTGAGGTACAGTAAAAATGAAAGTATGTGGGTAAGTGAAAGAGCACGGGGGTTGTACTAAAGAAGGAGATTATTGTTAAAGCTGTCATGTGTTCAGCCTGACCTCAGGGCTGCTAGTGATCAAAGAAGAGGCCAGGAGAAACCCTCACTCAGTAGAAAAAGGATGCAACGATTAATCAGCAGGGAAAGCTTTTGTTATTGATGTCGGTTTGGTGGAAATGCATTGGACAGAGACCTGAAAAGGCTCTCCATGGCACTCTGCCCTGCTGTCACAGACAACTGCATGGCTTTGTTTCCAGGAGGGCACTCTCACTGACAGCAGGCAGTAGTGGCATTTTCACCTGGAAGAATATAAGCCAGCCAAGTCTTTTTGCTAAGGAAGTATTTGGATTTCTGCAAAATGTGCTTCTTTCCACCCAGCTGGAAAGCAGCTTTGCAGAAAAGGACCTGGTGGACCATGGTGGACACGAAGTTGAACATGAGCCAGCAATGTGCCCTTCCTGCAAAGACAGTTAACGGTGTCCTGGGCTTCATTAGGAGGTTGAGGGAGGTGATCGTTCCCCTCTACTCAGCACTGGTGAGGCCAAACCTGGAGTGCTGGGTCCAGTTCACAAGAGACATGGAGCTACTGGAGAGAGTCCAACAAAGGGCCGTGAAGACAATTAAGGGACTGAAGCATCTCTCCTATGAAGAAGGGCTAAGAGAGCTGGGATTGTCAGCCTGGAGAAGAGAAGGAGGATCTTACCAACATATATAAATACCTGAAGGGAGAGTGTAAATAAGAATCAGGCTCTTTTCAGTGGTGCCCAGTGACAGGACAAGAGGCAATGGGCACAAACTGAAACACAGGAGATTCCTTCTGAACATCAGGAAACACTTTTTTACTGTGAGGGTGACTGGTACATGTTGCCCAGGGATTGTGGAGTCTCAGTCCTTGGAGATATTCAAAAGCCATATGGAGGTGGTCCTGGGCAACCAGCTCTAGGTAGCACTGCTTGAGCAGGGGGTTGGACAAGATGACCTCCAGAGGTCCCTTCCAACCTCAGCTATTCTGTGATTCTATGAAAATGTAAGGTAAAAAGAATTCAAAGCATTGATTACTTCATTTTCTAAAAGAGGAAAGTTGTTTTCTGTCCAGCACTGGTAATTACATCTTGATTTTTACCTTCTGCACATAATCTCCACAGGACTTCAGCACAACATATCTGCCCCCTCCCTCCACCTGCACACAACACCTTCTGTTGCAAAAACGTAACACAACACTTAAACAACCCTGCAATGACAAACAACTGACAACTAAATAGCTTCACCCAAATCCCGTCTACTTCGTAACACCACCACTGCAATTTTTGGGAGAATTAAAGATACCCTTTTCCTTAACATTTTATGGAAAAATAAAATAGAATTGTCTGACTGAAAAGCCTCCAGATTTCCATGGAAAGAGAGAGGGAGTTAAGGGAGGCAGGTGTGACCATCTGAAGGAGTCAATCATTTTGGCAAGGGTATTAAATATTATGGAGCAGGTTTGAAATACAGAGGAGAAGTGAGGCCCCAGGCTGCATTAGGGCAGCAGTTTTAGCATACCAGTCTGCGCTCTGGTACACTGGCTCCCTGGTGCTGCTACCTCAGCTCAAGGTCTCAGAGAAAAAAACTGTACATAATTTTCCAGGTTGCTTGTAGAAGCAGAGAACATCAAAAGAAACTTTTAATCTGTTCTGATGTTTGCTACTCCAGGGACAAGAAAACACTTCATTCAGAGTTAGAAAATACGGCTGGAACCAGGCGGCTTCGCTCTGCAGTTCTCCAGGACAACTACTATTGCAGCATGTTAGATGGTGACCTTAATTTCCAGGAGAAGGAACAACAGTGTAGAAGATGCACGCAGCGCTGTATTGATCTGCCTTGCAAATTTGAATTTTCCTTCTCACCACTTCATTTACATTGCCCATGTCTGCTAGTGCTTTCATTCATTAATGCTCCATTACGGTCCTGTCCATCTTTAAGGAAAACTGACACTACAGACTGGATTTAATTCACTCAGTGAAGACAGAAGAAAAGTCATAAATCCTTCATAACAGGATTCTTCCTACACTTTTAACTCTGTTCTAGCACTGCAAATAATTACTGCATGTGTCAGCTGAGGGATTTTTTTTTTAATTGTATCTTAGTAAGAAACTTGCAATCAAATAGATTCATAAGCATTTGGAAATGTACACAAATCACATACACAAATTTAACTACCTCTCCCTTGCCATTCCAGCTTGGGTTTGTAAACTGGCACCAACAACGTGCTTCAAACACTTCAGCAGTATTTGATTGCCTCCTTCCTTTCAGTAAAAGTACTAAAACTAAGGGTTTTAATAACATTAGCTTCATGTAGATATCACATTTTTTTGCATTGCGTTTTATCTACTTAGAACCACTTAAAATTAACCAACCAAAGACTTTTGGCAGTAGAATTTTAATCAGCAATACCAACTCCTTCTATGTCAAGTATTATTAAACTTATGGGTTATTTTAATTGGTTTTTAAAGCTTGGTTAGGTGGCAAGTTCATTTAACAACATTTCAAATCAAAGCACTTTATTTCAGTTAGAATTAATTACATTCAAGACAACATATCTAATATTATAGAGGGAAAAAGCCCTGATACAGCAAATAAATTACATTTCTTCATTAAATCAAAATAATTCCATTCCACTCTTTGTCAAAAGGGAAGATTTTCCCCGTTTACTCTAGGGTGCTTTCATCTGGTATAGTTAAAGAAACAAAGCGAGTTCATACCTTTCTGTTACTACCTGAAGAAATGTAATGCTCGATATGGTCTGCTTGTAAAGAGGCGATGTAATTTTGTGCAAGGTTCTCTTTTTGGAGAGGAAAGATATTTCTGACAATGTTGCAAAATATCAAAAGATAAAAGCCCAATCTAATTTAATGATACAATTCCGTATTGCCACTGACCAGACTGTTAAACAGCAATGCAAACTATGTCAATATTCTGGTTGCATTGCCTTATTTTGCCATGAGAAATTTTTTTTTTTTTTTTTTTTGAAGCATTTATCCTCAGCATAGTTACAGTCTGACAACATCGACGGTTCTAGTAAGTATAACTTCCTACTGATTAAAGCACCTACTGTGTCTGAATCAACAGCACGGAATTTGAGAGGTTTTTCTTTGGTTATTAAAACCTTTTGGCCAAGAGAGCCATATAGACCATTCTGGACGTTCTCCAGCCAACACCATGGCCCCTCTCCCAGCACCAGAACAGACATGTATTTGTGGACTGGCTGAACAGAGATATCCCCCATTACATGAGCAGAGTATTCTTGCTTTGAGTGGGGCAAAACAAACACAAGTCAGAAAAAGAGTATCTAGAAATCACTCATTCATTTTTACTGCTTATTTAAGTGATCATGCACCCTATGGGTCTATTTTCCTGCTCTGTGTATGGTTCGGGAAGTCCCAAGAATTTCTGTAGCCAACTTCAAAATTCAAACCAGGGGCAACTGTCTGTCAACATTGTCCAACATAAAAGTTTTGGGACCTCAAAGGGTTCAGGATTCAAAAGCTGTTGAATGATGCAGGTACCCAAGCAGTAGGATGATATTTCAAGCCTTCTTACTGCCTTCTCCTGCCACATCAGCTGTACTGAATAATCAGGCAATTCTCTGCTAATGGGACTTTTTTTCTGGTAAGTCTAACCATATTTGTGAGTAGCAGAAATCAGTAGCCTTCTTGAAGGAAGACAGCTGGCCCTGGGAATTGGTGGAAGGTTTGATAACAACCTATTCTAACTACCCAGTTAATAAAGTGAATGAAGAAAGATCACTGTAGATTATCAAACTCCACAGATTCTGGTGCATAAAATAGTCATAGAATAAATAAAATACATTTTTATATTTTATTTAAAATTCTTTCTGCCTTGGGCATTGCCATTCTACCTGACGTTGGAATCCACTCTGCATAAACTCTTCCACAGAAGTCACATTTTAATTACAGCAACACATTTGATACCATAGAGGAAACCATATAATCATATTTTATTAGCTGACATGCAACATTAAATTCCACAGAAGAATGAACTCTGTATGGGAACAGGGCACAATGACAAAATATCAAAGGTCTGACACATCTCATCACACAGATAGCAATGTGGTCCTTATGCTGCACTGCAGCAAGTGATTTACTAATTAATGTACAGAAATGTTACATCTGCTACAGATCGTCTTCATTATCCTTCAGTTTCTACGAATGATGTCCTACAGAGATTGCAGAATCAAGCGCTCCCAGATCAGTACTATTAAGAATAACTATTGTTATTATTATTGATATTATATTGATAAAGAATTCTACACACTTTCCAGGTCATTTTATTTCCTTTTACAGAGGAACAGAAATCTCAGAAGACCTGACAATTGTGAAAAGCAATAAAATAGAACGGCATTTTCTCAATGTATTCCCTTCAATTTTGCTGCTAAAATAAAAATTTGAAATTGAGAACTCTTGAGCCATCAGGTATAAGGATGGCATTTGTTTGGTAACATCCAGAAGAAGCTTTCTTTTCCATTTTGAAAACACAGGCTCTTACATATGAACACTAGATTTTAGTAGAAAGCCAATCCTGTCCTGGTTTCGGCTGGGATAGGGTTAAATTTCTTCCTGGTGCTGTGTTTTGGATTTAGTACGAGGAGAGTGTTGATAACACACTGATGTTTTCAGTTGTTGCTAAGTACCTCCTAGTCCAAGGACAGCTTCCATACCTACTGACTGAGCTAGGTACACAAGATGGGAGGGAACATAATCAGGACAGCCAGCCCAGCTGGCCAATGGGGTATTCCATACCATGTGACGTCATGCTCAGTATATGAATGGTAGGCGTGATCCAGGAAGTACCGATCACTACTTGGTTATCAGTCAATGCGGGTGGTGAGCAATTGCATTGTGCATCACTTATTTTGTATATTTTATCATTATCATTATTATTCTCCCTTTTCTGTTCTATTAAACTGTCTTTATCTCAACCCACGAGTTTTTCTCCCTCTTCCCCTTCCGATTTCCCACTGGGTAGGGGGAGTGAGCGAGCGGCTGCATGGGATTTGGCTGCCTGCCAGGTTAAACCACAACATCCTGACACTGCCTTGCTTTTTTCTGCATAGACTTTGTTTCTCTTAATTATCTCAGTGGTTTTTTTAATTTTATTTATTTTGAAGCAATTATCCTTACATCTTCAAGACCGCTGTCTCTCATGTGTGTCTCTGGGAAAACCCATCTACTCTCATCAAACTCCACAGGAACTTTACCACACTTCCATATCATTTTGAGCTTTTCTTTTTGTTTTATTGTCCCTTTTTTGTCTTAGATTATTTCCTTTTCTTTCCCCATGGCTCTTTTACTCTGTAGGTAAGTCTTCCCAACAGCTTGTCATTGTTTAGCAAACGCTATATTGGTGCACTTTATTTGTGACAGTACTGATTCTCTAGGTTTTGTTTCTCCCCTGCAGTTGTGGATAATTGTGAATCCGTAAGGAGACCTCTCTCTGATCCACTTTCTGACATGAGGGCCTTGTACAGCCTAGGGTTCGCTCTTCGGAAAGAGACCAGAAAATATAGTTTGCTCAAGAAAAAAAAAGTGGGTGATCTGATTAAGTTGCTCCTTCCTCAATTAGACTGATCTTCCAGGATCCAAAAAAAGCATTTGCATTTAGAGGCCCTACAGCCTGTGGCTTTACTTTAATCAAATAAGGGCTGCTCCTGCCATTTGTTTCTATACTAGAAAGTGTTTTACTCCTCAAAAAATGCAGGACTATTAATTTGTGCCATTCTGCGAGGGCGGCCTGCAGTCAATTTCCATTCATTGGTTAACACAAGTTCTGTCATTCACTGGGGAACGCAGATTTCCAGCTTGTCATACAAATGAGTCAAGGGTGAAAAGAAAACAGTGGAAAAATTATAGTGCCATAACAGAAAATGATGATGCATGACCTGAAGAGATCAAAAAATATAGACTAAAATTGAAAAATCCTTTGAAAGTAGTTGCAATTAACTGAACTTAACTGCTGCATATGAACACCAGACATCAGCCTTGTGTTAATAATATTGGCTTTCAGTCACCATCAGGAAGGGCATTTGAGCTTATTATTTTCATCAAATGGATGAATGGTGCAGATTAACCCTTTACATTTTGTTTTATTATATTAGTATTAGTATTAAAACAACATCTGCATTAGCCTGTTACATGCCATCTATTCCTCTGCATGAATACTGACAAACCTGGAGCACTACATGAATTCAAGGTGCTTCAGAATGAAGAAAAAACCTCATTTTTTCTCAGTTTCACCAGTCCATATGTCACTCAGAAAAAATAATCATATTTAAATAATTTGGGTTAGCCCTGCATTTAAAAACTGTGTGCCTAAAGTCTGGGGTTTTACACCACTCCCAAGACCTACAGTATCAAGATGCCCTTGTACAACCCAATGACAATCTTCTCTCATGTGGTGGTACTGCCAGTACAGAAGTGTTTTGAATTAAAGGAGCAAGAAAGGAATTGTATTTATTAGAAGGAGGCTTAAATTATGAACATAGGAAAAACAGTAACTTAAATATCATGGATCAACACTTAATGAATATGTATGTTAGAGTTAAAAACAGATTCAATGATGACTTTTGGAGCTGTTCCTCTAGAGACTACTGCTGTGGTTGTCACTCATCTTGTTTTTGACAGATAAGGCGTATCAGAAACCTCTTGTGTTGTTGGAAATCGTTTTGATGATGGCAGTGAATATAGCTAACTTGGTGGAGAGCACTCTGGTTGGACACTTTGGTTCTAGAAGAGAGAAAGGAAGTGGAAGCTGAACCCTAGGATGATAACACTCTTGCACTTTGAACAGCTACACAACATGAGACAAACTGCTCAAATCACTTTTAGAGAAAGAAGGACTTACCTAGAAATGTTCTTCCACAATCTCAAGATTCTAGATCTCCTTGAAGAAAAGAGAAATTTCACCAAAGAAAGTCAGAAGCATCTTCAATAAAAGACCACGCAACCATCAGTTAAATATTTGCAGATCATACTGGAACCTAATGAACTTCAGGAAAAATACATACATCCCTGCTGAGCCTTTCCGATTGGCATATAAAAGATGTGAGAAAATGCTATATTTCAGGAATACAAACTTAAAATACTCTTGTCTTGTAAGGAAACACACTTCAGCTCACAATATAAAAAAACTCTGACATGTCATCAATTACTATTTATTAACCTAAACATATAGATAAATACACAGACCCTCTCTCTTTGTTGCGGTATAACATTACATCTTAATATTTTGGGTGTTTTCTGGTAAGTCCTGCTTCTGAAATCATGCAAATAACCACAATCTCCATTTTATCATCTAGCATTCCTAGTTGCAAAGAAAACCTGGAAAATCCATGAGTGCTTAAATAGCTGGGGAACAATTAGAAATTAACGCATTTTTTATTTTTAAGTCCTCATTTTTAAGACATCCTTAAAATGGTTGGGATTCTGATCAATTAATTCTGAATATCTGGCTGAGCTAACTCCAGGGCTTAGACATACCTTCATGTAGCAACAGACAATGATGATTTAAAATGTTATCACTCCTCTCTGCCATATGTTTTATTCCAGCAGGACAGTAGGCAGTAGAAAAGAGATATGATCATTCCTTTAACAAAGTCAAACACCTCAGAGGACAGCTCAGGCCACCAGACTTTGCACAGAAATGACTGACAAGTGCTCGTATGGCCACGGACTGCGCTGCGGGCACAATAAGCACCAGCAGCGGGACAGGAACAAGCAGCTGCAGGGTGCAAGTGTCAGAAAGCACCTCTTCCCTTTGCTGTGTTGATGCGGTCGTAAGCCCAAAGAGAAGCATGAAAGCATGCACAGAAATAAAAGCCGGGTAAGAGAATTTGCGTGAAGTTTGTTTATCTTGGTGCTGACCTGCTTATCGTTAGCTTGCATAAAGGTATAGAAAACAATATTCAGAAGGCAGCTCATTTCTGAGAATAATGTGGTTATATATGCTCCTCCAGCTAATAAGATTCCTGTTTAATGCTATATACTGTACCATCATAACTACATGGTGGTAAACAAGTCTGCATCTCTGAATGCTGATAAAGGAAGCAGTGGAAATTTTAGTATCTGACCCTGTGCTGAGCAATTTCACTGCTCCAAGCTGCACTTCAGTACTGGACAACAAAGCTGCTTCTGCTACTACAAAGGTATCTCTTCTTGTTCCAAACAATCATTGACTGCATGATTTGAAAAAGTTTATTAGAAAACATTTAATACCCCCTTAGGTATTTATATTGTCACTTTCAGTCAGCTTGGCAAGACTGATTTCCCAGTGCAGCAGGACAAGAGATATTTAGCTCCAATAAGCTCTCTGTAGGAGCTGAAAATAAGACACCAAAAGGTGTGAAGAGCTCATCAATACAGATAGGTTGACATCCATGATAGAATCAAACAGTTGCATATAGTGGGCATGAGAAACTCTTTGCCAATATCTGCATGTCTTCAGCATCACTGCCATAAGCAGTCAGTGGCTGACTCTGTTTTTAAGTGTTTCCCATGAATGTAATTAATTGTAATGATGGTTGATAAGGTTGGACACCTAACTGTCACCATATAAAAGTCAGGCATCTGGTCTAAGGTATGCATTTCTGCTCTCTAAATTCAATAAAATGACATTTGAAAGCAGGTCATCCCATTTAGCTTAGACTCTTACCTTAGGGATGGCATGAATTGCCCACAGGAGGTGCATATCTCTCTCCGTTGCCTCTAAAGAAAGTCTTGATAAGTGGGCTTTCTTTCTTATTCTTCTAGTATTATTTAATTCATGATTGTGGATTGGTTTACTTGTTTGTTTTTGAATATTCAAGTTTGGTGACTTGCTTTGGGGTTTTTTTTGAAAGGAACATATTCATGGTGGCCTTTACTTTGGAAATTCACAGTTAAATTTTGCTGAAATTGAATATAATGATGTCCTTCAATAATGGGAAACACTTTCTCTAATGGATAGCAGTGAAATGTAACTTAAGAGGCTGCTGAAAATGCAGGGACTGAAAAACAGCTGTAATTAGTTGAACTTCATTGCTGTGCGAACACTATTATTATCTATGTATTATTATTATTTTGATTTTAGATGAAGGCTAAATAAAACTTACTAAGGGAATGAGGAAACAGGTGAAAGGAATGCTTGACTATAACAATAACAGTGAGATGAAAAGTAATACAAAAATTAGAGTTAGAAAGTTCAAAATAAGATTTGCAAACTCTCACATTCTGTCATACACAGGAAGAGTTCTGCAACACTGTCATGTTCCAAGAACCATAACTCTGCCACCAGAAACCTGCCGAAGTCTGACATAGGTTTAAAATGCAGAGGCATCATTTCACAGCATGACTTGAAATTTGGTAAACTGCAGAAGCAATCTGTCATATTCTTTCTTGTCATCGACGTTTTTGCTGGGACTTCATAAGCATGATGAATGCTTGAAGAGTAATGAAGGGGAAAATTTACTTTTGGAGTAGCCACTCCAATTTAGACTTGACTTAGTACATTCTCAAAACCAGTGTATTTTCAGTAGGTTGCAAGTATAAGCTATACAAGAAACACCCCCAACTCCTTCTTCACCTTCTCTTCAGCCCTCATAAACACTTCTTTTCACCCTAGCAAACTCGGGATTTCCTCTCCCAGGTAAATTGCTAAAGCTTATGTATGTGTGTAGCAAAGCTAGCAAAAAGGTCAGCAGCTGGGTAACAGACTGGCATTAATGTATGCTATGCAAAAGGGGCTATGCAGAAGGGAGTGTAAGTACAGAAGTACAAGTGAAGACCTTTGTCCGTGCCCTCTCTACAATAAGAAGGAGGTTGTGAGATGGGAGTCCTGCAGAACCCAAGCGGAGAACAGTTCTGTGGCCAGGACAGTTGGCCAGTGCAGTGACCGTCACAATGACTATGGCTGTGCTTGTCAACATCTCATGGGTGCTCCCTCCTACAAACCTACAAACCACAGCCCAGACAGTCTGTGGCTTGGCTTCTCTTCATGCTGAAACAGCTCCCAGCTGTGGATAACAGTACCTGGTTGAAAACTGGGCACACAGTTGGAGTTTGGTGCAAGAGGACAATTTCTCCCAATTGGAATTTCACCGGACAGATAAGCTTGATGGAAAAATAACCTCCTGAAATACTAATGTATCTATTACATCTCCGTGTTCCATAAATAGTGTAACCAAAATGTATAGGAATCAGCTATGACTTTTCATATGGTTTGTGGCCTCTCTAACAGCGCTTTCTATGATGTGTGCTTGGAAACCAATAGTTGCTCTCAGCTATAAAATAAAACTTATGGAGTTTTTCAGAAGTTAAAAGTCGTTCATTTTACTAAGTCTAGCCTTTTTTGGTTTATAGTTATGATTCCATCTTGAAAGATACAAGCTTTGAAAAGTTCAGCTAATTTGTTTTCAACCAGATACCATAATTTTTCTTTTGAAACCCACTGGCTTGTTATGACTTGCCAATGAAATAATGTGTGATACTCCTTCTTCCTAACATAAAATTTTAACACGGGCTGTTTATCATTACAGTCTGTATTCTGCCTAATGGTACCCAGATGAGTGAGGGCTCCCCATCTAGACATGAAAAAAACGAGGTTTTTCTGTGACTTTGCTTCTTTAAGTGGTCCCGATAGTCTTGCTGTAAAATTAGAAACTAGATCTAGTAAGGCGCTCAATTTAAGTCCAACTTCTTCCACTTGTAAAGAAATTCAAACAACATTAGTTTATGGTTTCCTAAATCAAATGACTACAGAAGTTATGCCATTATCTAAGGTGTCCCCATGCTGACATCTGGAAGATAGCGAATCTGAGGACTCCTGGCAGTGCTCTCACAAGGTAGTAGTTCACCAATTTTTTGCAGGTTTTTTGTAAGTTTGCATTTGACCTAGCACTGACTGGTATTAGCTCTTTTTTTTCCCCCTGAATTTTACATAAAAGTTTTCCTCATGACGCCTTAAAGCAATTTACGAAGGAGACCAGGATCAATATCTCTATTTTTACAGATATAGAAAATTAAGGCATAAGTTACCTGGGCTGTGTAACAGAGCAGTCCAAGGCTGACCGAGGCTTTCCTGAGCATTCAAGATCTGGTTAGCCAAACCTGAAAAACAGAGTTAACAATGTTACAAATTACCACCCTTTGGCTGGAAATCCATAACTCTCACTTGAGGCACTGTATCTGTCCATACTCTGCCCACAGCCCATTGCCATGCCTGATAAAACAGCCTAACTAGCTGGCATTGAGGATGGCCAGGACTGGGAGAGTCATAACTTCCAGCTGAGGAGGCAGAAGCTTGATTAAAAGCAGTAACTCCATGACTTGGGGCTTCTTGGTCTTCCTGTGCCCCAGATGCCCCATGGTTTCGGCATGCACCCAGAGTACCAGCTGCCCCATGCGCTCTGCCCCCAGCTCTGCCCTGGCACAGATAGCACAGTGTACCTCCAGCTCCCTGGCATTTTTTTTCTATTAATACTGCAAGTTCTGGTGCATATTTTAGGTTGTAGGTAGCCTCTTGGGTAAGGACAAATCCCCTCCCTTTCCTAGCCAGGCTTTTCTGGCAAGATTCAGCTCTGCGCACATAAATGCAGGTGTCTACATGTAAGTTGGGTGCCTTAGCTCCCAACATAGCCAGTGAAGAAAAGACAGAGTGGAGCCTAGGCTGCAGACTACTTTTTCAGATGGATTTAACTGTTTCAACTTAGCCTTCTGGTGCCATCTAAGATGCTCTTGGGTATCTGCCTTGCCTCCAGCAACCACTACAGGAGACCTGAGGTCCCCTGTAGATCCTGTGACATATCTGACAGCCCCATGGAGATATCTAGGTTTCTCAAAGGCATTGTAAATGACATCTGAATCATGCCGTTGGTTTCCTTTGGAGAGAACAGAATCATTCTCTAGGCTCCACTAACTGCTGACTAGCTCTCAATCAACTAGCATGGGAGTCCCGGCACCCTGCTCATATGCAAACACCACACAAAACCCAGCTTTCTTCTGCCTTGTCTAACTCTCACTGCTCTGTTATCTTTACTGAGTCACATACTTGGACTTTGTTTAATTTATTCTCCTGCTCTGCTAGTTAACAGTCAAATATGGGTGTTTTATTTTGAAAGAAATTTCAAGCTCCTTGCAAATATTTCTTCCAAAGGTTAATAGGACCTGTTAGAAGCTATTAGAAGATGTGCCAATAGCTTGCTAGGACTTCACTTACAAAGTCTTCTTTGTTTTCTTCTCAGATAAAGGCTCTCTCACTTGGTCTTTTGGTTCAAGAGGTCTATATCTTCTGCAGAGCTACAAAAGTCTGCTTTCTGAGCCTAATGCTTTTAAGTGCCACCTTTTCTTCTTCAAATGAAAAGATAAAAATCTTTGTAGTGTCTGCAGGAGGTTGGGTTTTTTCTGTTTCACGTTCAGTAAGTTTATGTGGCTCTTTTCCATCCCCTGTTCCTGGGTCAGGATGCTATTGCCTACACTAATGCCCAAGTCTTTGTTTGAAACACTGAAGGAAATGCAGCATGGGACCCATATCACCATTTTTGCCCATCCTGACATGAAGGCTTAGCTCCATGGCAGAGTACTGAACACAGGAACTGGGATGTGTCACTGCAGTTGGACAACCGGGGCTGAGGCAGAGCCAAGAGGTGTTGATGTTGATGGTCTCTCCCACTTCTAGGTTGAATGGTTTTCTCCTGACAAACTCTGCAAAGGTTCAGCAAGTTTTTTGGTTTGGTTTTCAACTAAGGCATTTACTTTCCTTTAGAAGCAATGTTTTCTTCCCTGACTGTCCTTAATGTCTATTAGCAGCAGAAGAACTGGAAATAGATGGCCATGAAAGCAGGGCATGTTACTGGCATAGGTGCTATGTCCCAGGCCCCCTAAGATGCACCTAAGCACATCTGAGAATCCAGGACTCATGCTCAGTCTTTGATCTCTGATTCTGAACCCTGAGATTACATCAGGGTCACAGCTTTCATTAAAAAAAAAAAAAAAAGCTAATACACAAAAAGTGTTTTAGTCATCGCAGGTTCAGGGGAAAGAGGTTGGACACATAATCCCCATGTAATCAATGGAGGAATCCAAGCGAGGGCAAAGGCAGGTCAAATCTCCAGCTAGAGAGGGCACCAAAAGGAGAGGAGGAGGCATCAACCTGCCTCTCCTCCTGCATCCTGCTACTGCATATAGGTAGCGTTTCTGAAAACAAAAAATGACCCTTATAATTGGGAAAGCATCCTCCCTGCACAACCTTTTCAGCTCTGAAGTGAAAGGCCCAGAGTGGAGATAGTCAGCAACACTAAGGCAGGGTTGAAGTGTCCAAGAAAGAGGGGACAAAATTCTTATTGTAGCAACAGCAGCAGCTGAGGAAGGGAAACCCGTGGTTGAATGAGGATGTCCTGTTTGAGGCTGGTGATGCTCCCCATGCTCGGTACCTCAAGGGACTTTCTGAGTGATGGGGGAACTGCCCTTCCCTTGGCTTTTGCTCCTCTCTGCCCTAAATTTAGGGAAATAGAAAGGCACTGAACTGTGGGCAGGCATCCCAGTCATTTCTAAGGGCCCAAATACACCAACATGGCCCAGGCAGGAAGTACGAAAAGGATGTCCTGCCAGCACAAAGTATTCACTCTTGGCAGAAAGGATGTTCAAGGCCAAATGCAATCCTTGAGGGTCCCCTAGCACTCTCTCAACAGCAAAGTCTGTATGTGGAAAGAAAAGGACCAGAGTTTGGGTTCAGGATTAAAAGGTACTGCAAAACTGCTCTTGCCTCTCTGTAGAGAGAGAGGACCTCTACTACACCTTTCACAGGGGAAGCGGGCACCTTTATCTCTGGAACAGGCAACTCCGCTACCCATAGCCCCTAGGGCCACTTGACTTGCTCCTGAGCTGAATTACAAGGTCTGGGGAGGAGCAAAGAGATTTTGTACTCAGAAGGAGATTTTAAAGTTAGCTAAGAAGCTAGCAGTGCTTGCCCTCCAGCATGAGCAAATCTCCCCTTTCCCTCTTGAGTACCAGACGTCTCTTGTTACCAGTTTTGCTATTTCCAGGGGACAGACAGAGCACATTGAAACCACCTCTGTCACTCTGTAACTGGCAAAGAGTTGTATGGAGGGTTTTGGACAGAGGGAGATCTGAAGGGTCAGAGGGGATCAGGGCACGTGCTGTTGTGACTACGCCCCTGGTCTACCTCTCCCTGCCTTCTCATGGAGGAGGGAGGGATTTTGAGAAATCCCTCTGGATATGACTTGCAACCCATCATCCTTAAGCTCATAAATGAGTATTCAGAAAGCTTCCACTATTTCGTGTATTTTTTATAGGATGAGTGGGTTGGGTTTCTGGGAACAATGTGACTTCAGTTAGAGGTCTTTAATTCCAGCATCAACAGATTTTCCTTTAAAATCTTTGGACATACTCCTGGTGATTTTTGGATCTGTAACCTGCAGCATATTTTTTATTCTTCCCTCACCAAAGAGACTAGTAAGATCTGACTCTGTGGCCGGAGGTGGGAATGCAGAGGCTCACAATAGGTTGAGTTTACCCTATTGTATACTCCGTGCTAGCCCTGTCATTGTTCATAATTATTGCTCAACACAATTTACAAGAGAAATGACAGTAATCTACATTTCCTCTAAAACTGTTATCATTCTGCTATGGCACTAAAATTCAGCTGCCCTCAAGAAATGTTTCAATAGGAACTTCCATATATAATACATGTGTTCAATTTATTATTAATGCACTTCAATCTGAATCGCAAATTCAACATGATGTCTGGATCTTTTCCATACTCATTCCATTCTGTGTCAGCTCTTATAACATGTCCATCACCATAGCATCTGAGCAACAGACCCATAGTGCATTAAGCAACAGACTTAAAAATCAGTCACACACTGTTTAGCTTCTCAGCTTTGCCCCGGAGGTAGGTGTCTGGACCATGTGGAACATTCCGTTTCGATAGGGTTTTTATTTAATTTGGTCTGATGCAGGTTTTCTTTTAACATATTTGTATTTGAGCCAGTCAAAGCAATGGCTCTTACCGTCAGAGTATGTGATGGCCAGCTTCACGATGGTCCTCAGTTCCTGCACAATGAGTTTCATGATCTCGGCTCAGCCACCAAGAAAGGTCCATGCCCACGACAGACAAGCCTCACCTCTGTGATTTAGTGAAAGCGCCAGTCATCACTTGGCAGTTATCAGCTTTGGTCTTGATCCCAGCATGTCAGCACATTTATAGATATCCGGGGCCCAGGTTCAAAATAAAGATTAAAGTCTAGCAATTAGCTACAAGTCCTATGACCTAATCTCATCTGCATGCTGAGCTGCGGCAGTTGTACCCTGTGCCTGGCTGCAGTGCAGGACTGATGGAGCAGTGAGTCAACCATGTGCTGCTCACATGTTAGCATTTAGCCTTAGGTTACCCAACGGCCATGAGATACTGGGGTAAATCCACAGGTGAGGGATCTTGCAGTGACAACACAGTGTCCCAAATCTGATCACTCGATATACAACCCCAGGAGAGATGCAGGGCGTCGTTAGCACCTTGCCTGCATCCCCCTTTCAGACAGCAGAGCACCATCTCATGGGGACACAGCAACTGCCAGACTGCATCAGGCTAATACCAGTCCTCAAGTGTCTTTCATCTGATGATCCAGCAACAGACAGTTTTGGCTGGAAAGTTAAGCTTTCTCACCAGGCAAAACTGTTTCTAAAGCTCCTTGGGTCCCTTCCCAGCACTACCCATTTGCTCCCGTGGAGAGGAGTTTTAATAACCCCGTTACCACCTGGTGAGGATAACGACTGTGCCACTGGGCATGCAGAACCAGTGGGACCGTTAAGCTCAGATCCACATGCTGATCATTGGGATTTCAACAAGCCTCTTTGGGAAGCTGAGAAACAGGGGAAAATGAAGCCAGAAACAACTCAGATGCCACACACTGTCATTTCCCTTTGCAGAAATCTAAGGAGCTACAGGGAAGTGTAGATTTTAGAAGTAGTTAGCTCTTTCTAGGAGGACAGGGTATTTTGCTGTAGATGTAAATATTCCATTTATGATGGTCAACTTGTTATCCAGCTCCTGTATGTTGTTCTTCAGGCAGTCAGTAAAATACTAAAAATCCTACAAGTCAAGTTATGATTTGCTACAAAAGCACAGACACTATGTGCTGCACACCAGCTGGAATAAGTCCGTAAGTACATCAAAGCATCCCTTTTGAAGTTCTTTGAGAACATGAATGGCAAGCTAGTAATGCAATGATACTACTGAACAACTTCGCAGCCAACCATGGCGAATGTGAGATTGCTTTACTTGAAAGGAACAATCTAGGCAAATTATCTTTAAAACCTCTGAAAAGAAAAAAAATCTTTCATGTGAGTAAGCATTTCAGAAAAATGCGGTTGAGCCAAATAATCATCATTCTGACATTCATAAAACTCACTTTAATAAAGACATCAGCACATATTACAATATTAATGCAGTTATAAGAACTGGGGAACAGGCTGAGCCTAACATCTCCCAGCAAGTCAGAAGCAAACCTGGGAAGACAATTCAAGTACTCTGACTTGCAGGCTTCCTGTGCAACAGGCCACATCTCCCCTTCTAAAGACCTGTGTTGTCATCTCCACAGTATATCCCCAGGTGTCACAAGAGGTGCTGCAAGCCCCAGAAACCAAAGAGAGGAGAGAACACCAGTTTGCACCCTAAGAGCCTGATCCTGCAAACAAGACCCTCGTATCGCTTTCTGCGTAGGCGAGCCCACCGAAGGGCAGCCAGGTTGTATCTGCCTGCAGGACAGAAACCTCCCAGGACCAAGTCCCCGTCTGTGTAACCTGAGCCAAGATCTCACCTGAGGCAAGGCATCAGGAACAGATAGGAAGTCAAACTGAGAAGGGAGGAAAGAAGGAGAAAATGCTATCAGTAAGATGATAATATATTTACCGCAGTGGATTGAGAAGGGTATACAGGAAAGCAGGTCTTGGTCAACAGTTATTTAATAAATGTTGGAAAAAGAGTAAATTTTAAGAGGCTGTATTCCATGAACAGAGTTTAATTCAGAAAGGCACTCTGTACAAGGTGGAGAAAGCTCAGCAGCTCTTAGCTGCTGTAAAAATGAGATTTCTAAGGAAAAAGATGTATAAGTGATCACAGCAGCAAGCCTGAGACCCTATGAGTTTCCCTTATGCCTGTCTGTGAGTTACATGTTTTCCATGCCTGTGAATCCCTTGTGCCAGCCAGCCAGCCAGCCCGCCATTCCCCAAAATAGGCCAGCATGCTGATAACTTCTTTTCTCCGAGCTGAATTTCTGTTCATGAAAGCCAGCTGTCACTCAGGTGTTCCTATTAAATTTATAGTTCAGAGTGGTCTGAGTGTTTTAAAAATTTACCAATGCTCCATTTGTGTGAAATAGCTCTATGATATTCTAAGGAATTATATCGTAGTTTATAAATATTTGATTAATGTGGTTGCTAAAATATTACCTTACCAGCTTTTCTCTATGTTACACCCTTATCAAGGGTTTAAGATCAAAGTATATGGAGGTTGCAAGGCCCTGCTTTAGAGAGCACAATTTGGGGACAAGGAAGCTCAGGGAAGGCTGAGGGGATGGGTGCTCAAGGACATGGGTGACCCACTTCCACGTGCACAGAGACATCTTACTGTTCTTAAGATTTGACAACTCTACCTCCATCCCCAAATCTGAGCACATGAAGCCATTGTTGCAAAATTGGGGAAGGGCTGCAACCTCCTGGCTGCTGATCCACCCAAGACAGGGAAAGCAGCTGGCGTGCCCAAGGCAGCTGTGCAGGCAGCTGTGAGGATTTACTGCTGGTGCTGGAAAATTACACCCCTTTGGGGTTAGGCACCACTAAGCAGTGGAGGCTCTGGGTGTTGGATGTAAGTGCTAACAGTGCAGGGGGCAAGTCAGGTGAGTACCTGAGCCCTTTCGTACGCTGAGCTAAAGGTGAGACCAGAAAGGGGTACGGAACAACACCCCAGAGCGTTGGGGTTTATAATCCATGGATAAAGGTATGAGATTCCCAAGGAAAAATCTTGTTGGACAAAACAGTACCTATAATTATGTACTGAATGTTAATGTATAACCCAAAGATGTGCAGTCTCCAGAGCCATTAAACATTTAATGTTGCTATTTCCAGGTTAATTTATGCTTGGCTTTTTTTTTTTTTCCTGCCGTCTGATTATTAGTAAGCAGAAGCGACAGTCGCCCTTGAAAGAAAGACTCAGTTTGAAGCTGCCAGAACTTTCCTGAACTGATTAAACATTTCCAGCAGATTTTTGTGAATGATCAGAAGGAGCTGAGTCACCTTATTGAAGAATTAGAAACGGAAGCAATCTTTAAGCCATATCTCACAGAAATACCTTACAAGATCTTTATCTGCTCAAAGGGCATTATTTTGCAGTCTAGATTTTGATCATAATGGTGATTCACTAAGACACTTAAAGACGTGTTTTAAGTGCATCTAAAGTCAATGGGTCTTGCATAAGTGCATGCATTCAAGTGTACCTAACTACTCTGCTGGAAAGGGATTATTTCTCAGAATGAAGATTTTAGATATTAGCTCTGACATTCATCTGGGTGGTCTGCAATCATGACCAAGCTTTTCTGGCAGAAAGAGGCACTGTATAAAGGACATACACACTCAATCTCAGAAGCAGTTTGCCTCAAGTCAGAGCTAGTTAAATGATGGACACACCAAAATTTTAAAATAAAAGATGAAGCAGATAACTTCCAGATGCTTTGGTTGTGAGTAACTGATAAACAACATAGGGTCAGGAGTGCTGTGGACAAAGACAAAATCCTTAGTGGAAAAATGTAGAGGTTAAAATTGCCCCAAAAGATTAAAATCTCTGGTGCCTTCACTAGAGTGGGTGTTGCCCAGGTGAGGAAGGATGCCAAAGACTCTAAATAGAGAACTGTGTCTTTTGGGGCTGATCTTCTTGCCCAGACCGCCAGCATAAGAGCAATTACTTGGCAGAGGCTTTCGGTGGACTTGGGATGAAAACCCAAGCAAGAGCTCAAGAAGCTGAAGGAGTCCTGAAGTTTTATGACAGCAGAAGACAATGATGATGGCCCACAAAGTGATAGCAAGAGGCTGTAAAAATTATATCAGGTGCTGGAGGAAATGTAACCGCATTATGCCAGTCCCCTAATCAATCCATGCTGACTGATTTTGTTAGATCTTGTGAGTGCCAGATAGACCCTTTAACACCAACGTGTGCTGAGTCCATGGAGATCTGGGCAACTTTCACGACACTGCGAGTAAAACTGGAGATCAGCATCCTCCCGGGTACTTAAACATACAGTTAATGAAGGCCTTTGCTGATCGTATTAAAAATACTAAGGCACTTTCTAGGAGACCAGTATTACCAAGAAATGACCAACGCATTGCCACTTCCAAAGGGTAGGACCCACTCCTGCACCTCCAGATAGGTGTGAGTGGGAAGCCCGAGAGGGGCTTGGTGGTCACAGACACCCATACTTCCAGTGCAGCCAACAAGGACCAGTACAAGACTCTGTCTGTACTGTTCGATGAAAAGTGCTAGAGTTCAGATAAAAAGTAAGTGCAGCTAAGGATGAGGGCTGGCAGAAGGAAATTAAAGCAATTATCACCCCCATTAAATACTACCTTGGGCATGTTCTCAGCCCCTTGCGTCAGTGGGAGGCAGAGCTCTCAGTAGTGGAATTTTTTTTTTCTAGAAACAGAATGATGCATCATTCTTAAATGCTTACAGAAAAATGCATTTAAAAGGCTGTATGAGGGTCATTCAGGGATTGAAAAATTTCAGAGGGGAACCAGAGACATTTTAGATTGACCTCAGATGAACTGTGGCATTATGGAAAGTCTAAAGGTTTGTCATATGTGCCAAAATACAAGACAAGCCAAGGGAACAGCCCATGTTCGTGGTACAGAAAAGGGAAAAACTTGCTGCCTGGAGCAAAGTAAGCATTGGTTTGTTTAACCTGGTGAAAAAAAATACTTCTTGTTTAGATATTTTTTTAAAAACTAGCAGAATCTCCTTTCTAGATATGGATGTATGCTGTCAAATAGTTTACATGAGTCATCACTTATTTTTTATTGCATTTATTAGAGTCAAACCCATAAGAGTTTTTTGGATTTGCTTTAAACAAACACTTCTGTCATTGGATCTTCCTGGCACCTCAGTTTAATTTGAGTGAAACCCATCTTTGTGCAGACTATGGTATGAATTCAATGCACTATTTCAATTATCACAAGAACAAGCAAGTTTTAGGATAATGAACATTTACTGCACTGGCCACTGAAACAAAATACAAAGTTGTGGATGCACATGACTGTAGGAAAACGAACTTTTAATTCACACGTAGTAATGTTTATTCCAGAAATGTTAGTCCACCAAGGGATGTGATTGTTACAATCAATCATAGATAACTACAGACAGATGAAACATGGATCACTCACAGACCCCATGGACTCTACACTCACAATAAGCCACATTCAGATCTGTTTTCTTATGTTAGATAGTATTCCCAAATGCTATCAATATGAACTTTTTTGGAGCAGGAGCAACCTTACAAGAAGAGGAGAGTAAGAATTTGGTCCAGAATGTATGCCTAAGATTTCATCCATAGACTTTAAATACATTAAAAGATAAATATCTATCATTTTTCCCCCAGACCCATTCCAGGAAATAATTTTCTATATCTGTTTATATCCTCAAAAAACAGTATATATCCTGCTTATTAAAAGAGGATTATATCCTCAAAAGGCTAAACTTTCAAGATGAATTTTTAGACCTGAATTATTAGCTTTTCATTTACTCCTTTACTGTTTTTCACTTTCAGAGCTGGACAGGTTATCTAGATTTCCTTTCGTAGATAACATTTCTCGGACATTAATCTTTTCAGGGGCAGACTTTGGATGAGTGGGTTACAGTAAAATTTTGAGACTCAGCATGTTATTTTTCTTTTGCATCTTTGCTGGTTTTTCCTGCTCTGCACAAAGATACGTTCATACTTCAAAGATGCTTGTTCTTGGCACACTGCATATTAACTTGTGGCTTCTGATGCCTCCACATGACAGCATTCACTAATGCTTTTTCCTGCAATTCTATTTTTCTTAATCTTAGCTCCAGTCTTCTATTATAAGTAATAGATATTTACTTCATCTTGCATTAATGCTCTTCATGTCTTTGCAATTTCAGAAGAAAATTTCACTGGGCCACTCTGGTTTGAAAATGTGAAAGCAGCTGCCATTTTGATGCTGTTTTGAGGAAAAGAACAAAAATGTGCTTGAAGCCAACCTGCAAGCCAGTGTGCACTTTCACGTGAGTTTTCTGGAAAAGTCACATTTCTAAAATTACCTTGCTGCTGGTGAGGAATACGTGAAACATGGGCAGAAGCTCAAAGACTGTGTATAAAGCATTATGCAGCATTCACAGCCCCTCAGTCTAACTGATTCTATCAAAGCCATTTACACTCTTCTTCTGGTGGCCAGAAGAGTTACATTTGTATAAGGTCTCCGTGCTGAGAGGCAGAGTGAGACATAAAAACACATAAACTGAAGAAGGGTTATTGTTATTGTCTTGTATTTCTCCTCTTTATTTCTTAGTAGTTCCTCCTGCCATTCAACTTTGCTCTGACCATGAGTATGATGACAACAATCTGGATCTTCTCACATCCGCAGTTAGAGCCCAAAGAGGGAAGTGATGTGGGAGGGCATCCCACGTCAAAGGCGGGGTTGCTGTCTGGGTGGACCTTGATCTGAGGTATGTTATACTGGTCCCCAAGCTTTGCAGTTGAGCGACCAGTGTCAGCTCTCTACACTGGCCATAAGCTGTGTAGAAAGAAAAACAGGTTTTCTTTTCATCAAACTGTAAATGAACTCTTGATGTAGCCAATTGGCATGAGATACTGTTTATAAAGTTCTGAGAACAAGCTGCACTGATGTTTGGGCAAGGTTGACAGAAAAGCACATCTTTCTCACCTTTTTCATAGGTGGAGGGCTGGGGGTTTTCTTTTTCTTTTTTTCCCCCAGAGTACATAGGCAGGTTTGTTGACATTGCTCCATAATGTCCTGACTGGGGAGCAGCCCCACACATGGCTGATTTGGGCTCTTTGTTCTAACTTGCCAAGCCCCCCCCTCGTCTTTCATCCCTCCTGTCACTGTGCGGTGGGCAAATGCCGTGTGCTCTCACAGTGCTCATACCGCTTTCATCTGCAAATTTCAATTCCTTAGTTTGAAACGGTGCTCCTAATCCTACATGGTAGGAAGAAATGTCTTCCCTAAAAAAAGCTTGGTTATGATGTGAATAGAAGAACATATGAAACATTCAGTATTCGTGTCAACTAGGAGTGTTCGAACAGTGTTTATACCAGTTAGGGTTGTCTGAATATTTCAATGACTACTAGGGGTTTTTTTTTCCGAAAATGTTTGTGTGGGTCACACATTTGCAGCAGAAGAGCTCATCTCTCTGCAGCACTCATTATCTGCTCAGATTCAGCTTGTGCAGAGTGAGCGTGACAAGCAGGAGCGTGTTAACCTCTGCAGGGTTAAAATAGGACCAGTGTATGGGTCACTGTGCTGTTCCTTTTCAGAACGGTGCATGTGTCCCAACTCATGTGTCAAGGCTACCACATCAGGAACAGCTTACCCAGAAGCTAAAGCAGATTCAGCAAATGTTTAGTGATATTAATGGCAGCTGAATGCAGGTCTCAATGGAAAGGGCTAATACATATGGCATCAGAAAATAACTTTGTTGAAATGGAAATTCGATGAAGACTTTTTATGCAATGTACTGCTTTCAGCTTGCCATCATAGCTTGTTAAAAATAGTTCATGTTAATACCACCTTATAATGGCTTTCACTAAGTGTTTGATACATGAGGGAGGAAAGCAGAAAGGTTAAGAACACTTAACTGTGGACACCACCCACGGTTGCTGCCATAGCCTCTGTCATTATTGCCCGGTAATACATTATGTTATCGCTTCTTTACATGCTAGCAGTTAAAAATTAGTGTTGGGGAAATTTGTATCTCTCCAGTGTATAGCAGTCTCTGTACTCCAGAAGAGAGAGACATGTATTTTGATAGTGTCAAATATTAAAAGAAAGTAAAACAGAATTCTTTTTCTGGTTTTTATTTAGATGGGAAAAAAATTAACTCGGTGTGATCAAGATGACAAAAACACAGTATCAGTCATTTGGGATGATTATTGAAAAGGGTTACTTTTGTTATTATTGTAGTTTGTTTATAAACAGTAAATAGGAAATTTTGTGATGAAAGACTCAGGAAATGAAAACTAAGGAAGTGCACTAATGGGCATCCATTAGATTACATGAATTTTGCTTCCTTAAGTTATTTTTTCTGGGATTTCCTCGTCAACATAATTTTTGGACAACTCTTATATTAAAGTGTTCTAAAGCTACACAGTACAGCTTTGCAAGTATAGCTTTTCTTCACCCTTGTTCTTTTTTCTCCAGGAAAAAAGAAAGTGCTGGTAAATTCATTTGTAATCCAGGTCCACAGAGGAGGGCTTCCAAAGGCGGAATGAGTTTGTCCTAATTAAAGCTGGTGGCAGGTTGTGAAGTGCCCATCCCGAGGGAATGGAGTCTGGAGGGATGCTGCCCAAGAACCAATGTGCTGAGAGAGCATGTCCTGAACTACAAACGCCTTTCCCCAGAGGGAGGGGATGTCTCCTGCCATGGCTTCGCTGGCTTGGGGCACGGAGCAGTCTAATTCAGTGGTGCCAGCTGCCAGGCAGGGTTGTGGCTTCCCTGTGCTTTCCGGGCAGCTGTGTGTGATGCGATGGAAACCGCTGGCACAACACGCTAGCCCAGATAGCTCTAAAAATTCAGTGCTAAGCTCTGAAATGTGCGGTCCATTTGCATACGTATCGCTCACTGCATTCACACGCACAAGCACTACTCTCTGCATCGTCTGATGAGAAGGATAAAATTCCCTTTTGGGGGGGGACAGAGTTTTATTTTATTGCATGTTAGTGCAGCATGACAGAGGAATTAGCGGTCTCTGGAGCTCCTGAGTCCCGGCAGTGCCTCAGCACTCATGGCCCCTCTGCAGCCTTCTCATCTGCAGCTCGGTGTGCGGCAACATCGGAGGGGTTATCAGCCACCCTCCCAAGTGACCTGTGACCAAAGAGACTAGCAGCTTCTTCACAGCAGTTGTGTTTGACGTGCATACAAGGAAGGGCTTTTTCCAACTACATCTTATCCTCTTTTACTCCCAGGGTCAGCTGAAGGCTGAGAGTACCATTTACCTGAGTCCCAGCTTCCCCCTGCAGAGTACCTTATACACAAAGCACCTTTCAGAAGCGTATGAGTAATATTATCCCTGTTTGGTTTTGTTTTTTTTTTTAAAGAAGGAAACAGAGGCCCAGTCACTCAGCATTTAAGCTAAGACAATGCAATAATTTAATGATCAAGGTTGGACTAACAGACCTCTGGTTCCCACGTCTGGAGCAGATCCATTCAATCTGCCAGATTCAGAAGCATTTAGGAGCCTACATCCCCTTGAATCGCAGGGTCCTAAATGCTAGCCTCTTGGCTTTTATCCATTGGTCCCTGCTGTTTCTTTTTCCCTGGCTAAAGAGCAGAATAGCCGAGTGAGCTTGTGTGGACCAGCAGTGGGACAGAAGCTTGTAGGACCAGAGCCCCGTGCTTAAAACCCCAGTATAGCCAGGAACCACATTCCTCTGGGGAGCCAGGACTTCCGATGCAGAAGAAACATGAAGTCAAACATTGGTAGGAGGGAGAGCTCCTGGGATCCTTCCTTGCACGTTTGACAATAAGTCTGTTGTGCATGAAACCCGTTACTGGAGATCCACAGTGCGAATGAAAGGACAGAATTTCTCCCTTGTTTATTTTTTGTTTGAATCCTTTGCGGGGGGAGGTGGTCACTTGTATTACTTTAGCATACTTTTTAACAGAAAGCCATTTGAAGTTGTGTAAAATTAATTCAGAAACACTGGTGGCCTTGTAATCCTGATGAGGCTAAAGACCACCTGCAGCTGTGAAACTGTGAGCCAGCACTTGCATTTCAACGTCAGCTGCTATGCTTTTGATGTCTCCTTGAAACTGCCTCAAGTTGGTCTTGAAAGAGAAAACTGTGTTGCAAAAAAAGGAAAAAAAGGAATTTCCGATGTAGAAGCTAAATTGGATATTTAAGCCTGACTAATTGGAGGCAAAAACATCCAAGCAAACAAACAAGCCTTGCTATCACCTTAAACACAACCAAAATCAGGTTCTGGGAGAATATGTAAAAGTGTAAAAACTCATGGTTTGAGACAAAGACAGTTTAATACGTAAAATAAAAAACAACAAAAAAAGGAAAACAAAACCAAGAAAAACAAGTGGTGTAAAAAAAGACCCCAAAAATTGCTCACCACCAGCCGACCAATGCCCAGCCAGTCCCCAAACAACAGCAGCCCTGGCAAGATTTTGCTGCTGAGTATGATGTCATATGGTGGTCTGGGACATCCCTTTGGTCAGTTGGGGTCAGCTGTCCCAGCTGTGTCCCCTCCCAACATCTTGTGCACCCCCAGCCTACTCGCTGGAGGGGCAATCTGAGAAGCAGAAAAGGCCTTGATCCTGTGTTCAGCAATAGCTAAAACATGGGTGTGTTATCAACACTGTTTTGTTCACAAATCCAAAAAATATCCCATACGAGCTGCTATGAAGAAAATTAACTCTACCCCAGCCCAAACCAGTACAAGTCCTTATGCGAAATGCATAATAGCAACTGCATCTCTAGGGGTCTAGAGTCCACACCTAGCCCACGGAGCCATTTAACAAAACTTGCCTTATGGTTGACCACATTGTTCTGGGATGGTTGTGGTGACAAATGTACTTAGTGTCACCTTTACAGTGACACTGCATTACATTGAGCACCAGGGAAGGAAGAACGAACCTCTTTAGGACCAGAAATGCACAGTGGTTTCTCATTTTCCAGCTGCTGGGGATGCATGGGGGACAAGATGGGGCAGGAAGGAGAGGAGCTGGTTGCTGCAGTGATGCCTGGGAGAGGAGGATCTCCCCATACCCAGCCCACCCAAGGAGCAAATGTTTCTCTGTTCCCCCATCCTGGGTGATGCTCTGTGCTTTCCCTTGGTCTGCAGGAGCCCAATCAAGCCCTAAAAGAGAAAATGCGGGGACTGGGGAGGAGCGAGGTACAGCTTTGTGGCAAAGGGCCCAATGCCTCTGGCTGTGAGCAGGAGAGGACATGCAGTGGGCAGTGACGCTGGGCCACCCCATACCTGTGCCCAGGCCCTGGCAGCAGGTCTCACCACTGACCTGCCGCCTCTGCAGCTGCCTACCTCCTTGTGCAGCACAGCTCACTCACCTCTTGTCCAAACCCAGAGCCTCAGTGGATGAGGACCAGCAGGATTTGGCCACTGAAACTGATTTGGCATATACTGTCTCTAGCCCTCACAGCATGGTCCGCATCCAACAGATCCCTTGGATCTTGGTGCAGGCAGGCCAGAGCGTGGACACAGGGACCATCCAGTGCACATCTATCCACCTCTCAGGCCCACCTGGACCTGCATGACCCTCCAAATCCACCCACCCACCCAGTGGGCAAAAACACAAACTCCTTTTCTATCTCTGGAAAAAAAAAATCACTTACAGCTGATCTCCCAAAGGCGTAGTCCTGCAGAAAGATTTGGAGAAGATCCCCTGCCTCCTACTGCCTTGTGCCATGTGGTACAATTTACAATTTATACCGAGCACTTGATATGGTAAAACACCAAGATGTGGAATTATTCAAACATTTTTGTGCTGATGCGACTGTTCCGCAAAGCCGTGGAGGCAAAGGAGAAGGGGGAGAGGGCTGCGACGTGTTCGGCGCTCGCCGCACAGCTCTGCTCCCTCGCCTCCAGCTCCGCGAGCGAAGCCCACCGCGCAGGAGAAAGCACCCTCACGGAAGCCTCGGGACAAGAGGACACAGACGCGTGCTGCAGCAGCGTTGCGGCTGTCACATAACACTGCTTCTCGGGCAGACAGCACGTTCCGGCTGACTCACTAAAACTTCTGTCAGGGATCTGTCAGCACAGACAGACCTGTTTCGTGTTCAGGTCTGAATGCTGTTACACTTACCCCACGCGCTGCCGCTGGGTCCCAAACAAGGCGGCCGGCTGCAGGGGTGAAATCAGATCCAGGACCCGACAGAGTGTTGGCAATGCTGTTGGCAATGCAGGTGTAATACCAGAGCTGTGCCCTGCAGAGGATGTCCGCGCTGCCCAGTGGGCTGGGACAGGCTGTTTAGGGAGCATGACGGATGCACTCGACCCCTTCACCAGGCTGGCTGTGGTTTGGTACAGGCTCTGGAAGAGGTGAAGGCCTGAGCCATAGCCGGGCCATGAACTCCTCTAGTTTCAATCTGTTCTCTGAAAACCCACAAAGGAACAGAGTAAATACGAGCTTGGAACACCGATCTTGCGATTAACGCATGAATAGAGGGTGGCTTTTCCAAGACTTGTTTATCAAGGAACAAAGAAAGTTGTGGGTACAAGAAGTCTCGTGCATACCTTTCCCATCACGTGTAATTTGATTACAAGCCAACCACTTTATTCCATAAATACGACAGCCTTGGTGAGCCGCCTTTGATCTCTCCCTGCTAGGCAGCATGGCTGCATGGTGGTGATCTCCCCTTGAGCTGGGACATCTCTCAAGGTTGTTCCTCGAGGCAGAGAGACCTTTTACCAATGGCAGATCTTTGGTAAAGGACCAATATTGCACATAACCTTGTATTATGGTAACTTTGATTTTGTCTTGGTAACTTTGCTTGCATGCTGAACTGATGCTATGAAACATTACATAAATTTTGCATGTATAAACCCTTAGGCATAAACCATTGACCAAGTCTGAGACTAGATTGGGACCTAGCCACACCTAGACTCCATCAGGAGTTTAGAAAGCAAGGGGGTCCACTCTGAACCTCGTGACTCAATGGAAGGGTCTTCCTTACTTGTTGTATTTCTTCCATTAGACATAAACCGTTGTCCAAGTCTGAGACCAAGATTGGACTTAGCCGTACCTAAGCTCCATCAGGAGTTTAGGAAGCAAGGGGGTCCACTCTGAACCTTGTGACTCAACGGGAGGGTCCTCCTTACCCTTTTGCATCCCCAGTCTCTCTGTGAATCATTCCAACTCGAGTGTAACTCAATTTTCCTTTGTATGTTTCTTGCATACAGTAATTAATAGAGTGAACCTCGCCATCGAACTTTATTAAGTCACAATTTTACAACATCATATTAAAAACACTTTTTGCTAATACCTTTGACGGTGATTCTTTAAGCGATCTAAATCACTCATCTGCAACAGGGAGGCAGGGAATTAAATCCCAGTGCCGGCCATAGACAGATGCTGGCATCTCTCAGCTCTGTGTGCTGAAACCTTTATGGGGAGTCAGACAGCTGCAGTTCCAGCGCCTTCCTTTAGCTCAGATATGGTAGCAACAGCCCCACGGAGGCAAAACCAGCCCCACAAATCACCCCAAAGACCTGCTGTGAACTACAGACCATTAATCTGCAGCATCTCTGTTGCTAAGCATATGTCTGCCTGCCCTGCCAGCTGTTAAAAAATATCTCACCTGAAAACTTGGGGAAGTATATAACACAGTTTGTCTGTGTTATATGTAATAGACACAGACAATGCAGGAATGACTGAATCAAAAACTTAGCTGTTACTGCCTAAAAATTCAAATACAGATAAGTGAAACAACCTTCCCAGTAATAAGGACAGTAGAAGTCTAGAAATCATGTCCTATTTGAAGGGTACTGAGGATTATGAATAAAACTTAATGAACAGCTTTCATCTAGGACTAGAATATAAAAACTTTTCTTAAAGTAAATTCTTATAGTTACCTTTGAGAGATTTTTATTCTGTGACATTAATTTAGATAATGCACTATTTTCATCGTATTTATCTTTGGGTCTGAAAGAAATTTGGTATTACAGTAAACCTTAAAAAAGGGCGGAAAGAATCATGTCAGTATTTGTCATTATTTTTGATAAATTATGATCTATTCTGCACTCCAATCATTCTGCTCAGAACTATTATATGGATTGGTAAATCAATAGTTCAGTGAATATGTGGTTGGAAAATCTAATTTCTGAATTTGGTTTCTAAGTAATCATCTCTATCCAGTTTTTGGCATGTCCCTTTGCAGTGTCCCTGGCACTGGCCATATTCCAGTTGCAAACTGCTCTTCATTGACAGCTGTGTTGCTTTTAGACAACCACTTTGTGGTTCCAAAATTCAATGTTCCCAACTGTGGTGGCCATACAAATGGAGCTGCAGAGAATTGCAAATTAATTCCGAGCTGGGCTGGACCCAACTGCATAAGGCGACATCACCAACAAGTTTTAGTCAGCTTCACAAGGAAACTCAGTCCTGTACTTCTCTACCTTTGTGATTAAGGTCCAAATTCACTTACCTTTTCCCTTCCCAGAAGCTCTCATGCAGGCTACAGCAGCACTGTAATGAGGATACAGGCAAAGGAGGAATGTGGCAAGTCCTGAATACAGGATGGGCAGAGTTGAAGCTCGGAAAGCTGCAGAAGGCAGAGAGCAGTGAAGGCACGTGCAAAGAAAACAAGGGAATAATCTACATAGTGGGTTCAGGAGACTGCAGAAGGGAAAAAAAGCAAATAAGTAACATGAACTCTGCTTAAAGCTTCTCAGATAGCCAAATGCTCTTCCAAGAAGTGTTTTTGAAGTACGCCTGGAGCTCACATGATAGGATGGTTTCAGTCAGAGATGTATTTCTTGCAACAAAAAAAAAAGAGAAGGCGGCTTGGGAGTCAGTGTGGGGACGTGTCAGTCCCATGTACACCTGAGCATGAGCCACCTCCTGGGAAGGCTCTGATTGCACACTCCCTTCCTCTTCTGAGAAGAATCCAATTGCTGAAAAAGAAACTATTTCTGGGGCAGTGGAGGGGAAACGTTCATGAAGTAGCCTTGGCACCGCACATCTGCAAGAGCGGGCAAAGCACCGGGAGGGGCAGGCACTGGAGCAAGGGCACGTTGCCTCTGCGCTCAGCCTCTGCCCCCGCACCAAGAGGGAGACAGATCCGGCTCCTTTTTCTGTCAACAGGCACTCGCAGAGATCAGTTTGACCCATACTGAAAGAGGTATCTAAGATATGGGTAAAATCACTTTCTGGACATGCTTGATCCATCTTCTTTAGCTCTGGAGAAACCCAAGCAGCTTGCTTGGAGGAGACACCAGGCATGCATGGGACAGAGGTGTTGCCGCACACCCTGCGGGTGAGTTGGGTGCAGAGGTGACAATCGCCTTCTCCTCCTCACCCCTGCACCAGAGGGATGGCGGGGTTGGACCTTCCAGCTGCAGCGTGAGCCCCCGGGCACTCGCGCAGGCCGTTCTGCAGCAGCTGCAGCAGCTGGTGAAGGATGGAGAAAAGGGGAATGGGGCACAGATAAAATCTGCGGCTGCATATCCTTATGGCTACTTGTACTCAAACCAGAATCGGTGACCACCACAATAATCACGTTATTATTGGTATTATTATTATTTTTTATTATTATT
>NW_009221195.1:67694-81730 GCF_000690835.1 Fulmarus glacialis | reverse complement strand
AGTTATCTTCCACACACTCCAGGAACCTGGAGGATATATTATTATCCTTCCCTTTTTTGTGGCAACTAGTTCTGGACTGACAGTGGTCAGACTTAAAATTTCAATTACATTAACAATAAATTCTTGGCTTTAAATATAGGATATGTTTCCTTGTTATCCATAAACAAGATTTTGAGCATGACAGTATGTCCTTCCTTCTCTCAGAAGTGTGGACAAAAAGCTTAGTTTTAAACCTGTGGACAGATTTTTCAAATACCTGGGGGTGCTCATGTCTAACTGTGGCTATCCAGAACCTCAGTTCCCTGTTTAGCCTCCTGAAGGGGACTTTAATTACTTCAGTTCAAAACCTGCTGCTGTCAAGCTAGCTTCCTCACTTAGGTGCCTTAACTTAAATGGTGTGAATATGCCCTTTAGGAGGCATAAAGCTGCACAATGGGTGCCTGCATGAATCTCTGTGTGGAAAATTTTAAGTTTTTAATCTGTGAGTATATTTTTCATGTTATCTGCTTTAAAAAAAAGTTTTTCCTTGGGGCAAAGACTCAGAGTACTCTTTTGCATTATTTCTAGTACTGCTGACTGATAGGATTTTTAAGCACAATCACCATGCAAATATGTTAATCTGAATAAGGATGTTTTTTGTTTGTTGGAAGGAAAAGACACAGTGGCCACAACTTGTTAGTACTGTCTCAGAGCTAATGATACCAATCTTTGCTACAAAATAATCTCTTAAAAAGTACTGTAATTAAAACTGAGTGGGTATTATAAATAATCCACTCTGCTTAGAGTTCTATTAAAATACCAGTGATTATGAGGATAATTAATAAAAAAAAAAGGATTTTCTACTGGCACCTTTGAGAAGCTGCAGTAATCTGTGTTGTACAAATTTTGTTCTCGTGGGAGGCCAGGGAGAGAAGAAAACAAGCTCTTTATAGATGGAGGAAATAACAGGCTGACTAACCTCATTCATCAGATGCTGTGACCTGACTGGTACCCACAGTGATCTCCCAAACAGTATCCCAGTGTTCAACATAGGTTTCCAAACCTTCTGACCCTTTGGCCACTCCCATCTTCTGAGTAACCTCCAGAAGATCACGGTCTGTCAAAACCCTTGGACTGCTATTTGGGTTGCTAAGAACAAGCTTTAGAAAAAATCTGAATGAAGCCTGGAGGTTTGTGGCTTCTTAGCTGACTGGGGCCAAGACTTGGGTCTGAGCCAGCCTTCAGCATCAATACCCTGGGGGGGGTCTCAGTGCCAGAATATTTCATGTGGATAGAGAGACCAGTGCAGAGCTGCTGATCCTGTGCCACTGGAAAATGAGGGCCTGCATGCCAGAGAGAAGATAAAACTGAAATAGAGCAATTGAAAGGAGGTTCCCAGACAGCTCATGATAAAAGGAAAGGGGCAAAGGGAATCTACGAGGATGAGAACTGAAAGCAAAACAAGAACTTAAAATATGAAGGATTGGGCCCATTCTTATATACAGTGATAAAGAGGCAGCACAGCTGTTCTGGTAATGAACCTAACTCAAATTCAAAATTTGGATCGTCATAAAGTAATGTGTCTCAGATGGACATATCTTCCTTGCCTCAGTTTGATCTTCTCATTTAACTCCATTTGCCTTGCATAAAGGAAAAAAAAACATCTGGAGGAGAGTTAAAATAGCAGGAGGAAGGAGAAGAGGAAACATACTCTACTGTGAACAAATCCTTGCTTCTGTAATAAAGCCTCTTTTCAGACAAACAGCAAATGTGGGACAGATGGATACACAGCAGTATAGTGGAGCTCCATGGCGCTGGTGAAAGGCAAGATAGGTGTTTGAATTATATACTTGCTTGCTATAACCATTTTCACTCATATTCTGTAAAGAAGTGTTGAGAAGAGCAAAGTTTCTCTTGGACAAAACAAAAGCTGCCTGCCTGCAAGTGATGCTTTCACTTGTGCTTACATGTCTGGCCTCCACAGCCTGGGTGGTGAAAACTGGAACAGCGTAACGTAGAATAATCTCAAGTGTTCTCTATATTCTTTTTTTTTTTTTCCTGGCTCTACCAGAATCTCGCTAAAAACAGGTGTCTCACTAGTTGGTATCCTCACCAGGAACTGGAGATGCTCCTATCTAACAGGTTTGGGAATCCCCAGGTGTCTTCAGCTCTGTCCTCAAGTTTAGGTCAATCCACAAGGTACTAAAGCATATACTGGACCTTATTTTGGGGATAATTAACTACCTCACACTGAAGTCATTGAGATTACTCTTGTGGCTAATGTGAGGCATGGGCATTGGCTTTTTTGACCAGGCCCTCTGTTTCTGTCTTTGCAAGTAGTTGTGGATAAACCAAAGTCCTTGCAAGATCCCCAGAATAAAATTGTGTCACTATTTTGAGTGCCACGTTGTAACATGCTGTTAGAATGTGTTAGCAACCTTAAAACAACACAAAACAACCCACTGTCCTAAAAATGTAGTCTACTGGCCCTTCATGTGGCTAAAAATATTATTAGGACAAATAGTCATTACATATGCTTTGATTATCCTTCTTTTTCCTAACTTCAAACATGGTAACGAACAAAAAATGTTTGTTGCATAATGTAGGGACATGAAGATGAAGGGACTGGAGCACCTCTACTATGAGGAAAGGCTGAGAGAGCTGTGGATATTTAGCCTGGAGAAGAGAAGGCTCAGGAGGATCTGATCAAAGTATATAAATACCTGAAAGGAGGGTGTGAAGAAGATGGAGCCAGGCTCTTTTCAGTGATGCCTAGTGACAGGGCAGGAGGCAATGGGTACTGACTAAAACACAGGAGGCTGTCTCTGAACATCAGGAAACACTTTTTTACTGTGAGGGTGACTGAGCACTGGAACAGGTTGCCTAGAAATGCTGTGGAGTCTCCATCCTTGGAGATAGTAAAAACTGTCTAGACACAGTCCTGGGCAACAGGCTTTAGGTGGCCCTGCTTGAGCAGGGGGGTTGGACCAGATGACCTCCAGAGGTCCCTTCCAACCTCAACCATCCTGTGATTCTGTGGTTCTCCTGTATTTACCATATTTTAGATGTCCTTGGAGAGCAAAGTCAGGTAGAAAAAACTTTTCTTCCAGTTGCTACTACTCAGGGCTGTTCTGATCGAGTGCAAAAGCACTGCTTTGCCAGGAAGTGGCAGATTCTCACCAGGCATCTCTCTTCATATCATAGGTTAGGAGTGAAGGGCCTGAACTCTGAAGTTCCTGCTAGCTGGTTTGCATCTGGTTCCTCACCAACATAAAATTTTCCTCTAGTAAGGTTTTCCTCTGACAAGGAAAAAAGGGGAAGTAAAGGTATGAAAGAGGCAAATCAAAAGTAGTGGGGGTAACATTTATGTTTTCCACAAACAGTATTTGCTTTTTCAAGTAACAAAGAATGAGGTCTCTTGATGAAAAGGTGAAAAATATGAAATGGTTGAAAGGAGATGGCTTCCTCTGCAAATGTCAAGTGAACATATTTCTGTGGGATGCTTTGGAGATTGAAGTTCTGCAGAATACTTTAATTTTAAGGTTCTGACATTTGGGAATGGGGAGGGTGAGGGGTTTTGATGGTTTGTTTTGGGGGTTTTTTGGTGTGCGTGGTTGTGTTAGTGTAAGATATTTCTTACTAGATTGGGGCTAGGCAAAATGCCTGTAAAAAGAATAAGATATCAGAAATTCCCGTCTCCTGTAAGTAAAAAAAAAAAAAAAAAAAAGCTAAATGAAATGGTCTCAGGGCAATATCTTGTTTAACATTTGTTTCCATTTGCACAGACGAAAATTGGGTTCGTTTGTTCTGTGTCTTCTGTTTTGTTACCTAAACCGAACAGCAACCCCTCTCCAGCCTCAGATCCTGTAACTGTTGTGCTGTTGTTGTGTCAACCTACAAGTTTACAATCTGGTTGCTAAATAAGAGCAGCAAAAAATAATTTCTGCCTCCATATGGAAAGGTGTGCAAAGTCATGTGCTTCCCTGAGAAATACTTTTGCCACCTGGAGGCAAAATATCAGCCTAAGTGGCTTGTTTGGTTGACTCCATTCCAGCATTTTCTGTGAGAATAGAGAAAGCAGTGGAAGTTCTGCTGGGCATTGTCAGATAAAGCCAAAAGGGCAAATTTAAGTTAAAGGAGTTGATCCAGCTCTCTGTTCACTTTGCAAACAGAATCAGAACTTTAAAAATCTGAATAAAAATCCCTCTTGATTCCATTTTTGAGGCTTTTAAATAATTTCACTCTTCTCATTGCAACTCTGAGCTCAAGTGCCTTTGCAGGTGTCCCTGGTGCCTGCATTTTTCCCTCTGATCCTCCATTGATGGACAGCATGTAGGTTATACTGAACTAGAGCAAGTGATGTCCAGGTGACAGGCTGACCCTAGAGGTGGTGGTAGCTCTGGGATGAGCCCCGAGGACACCGCAAACCAGCAGCAGCTCCTTCCCCACCCTTGCTTTGTTTTCAGAGCTTGATTTGACTAGAGCTTGCCTTACCCTTAAAGGGGTGATTCACTGCTAGTATCCCCATATGTCCTTAGTCATTCTCTCAGCTGACTTTTTAAGCGGCAGATGGTTTACATAGTTGCTGCATCCGTATACCAGATTTTTTACTACCTTAATGTTGCACATTATCTGTGGAAATCTGGTAAGTGAGGATGATGATCTCTAGTGATAATTGAAATTGAACTTCTGTGACTCTTGCTGCAACTGTGGTATGTATCTAACTTCCAGATTATTTTTGCCTTATGTTGTTTTCTGTCCCTGTTCTATTTCACCAGAAGCACAGGGCTTTAAAACCAGATTTTTCTAACTACTATTTTCTGTGACTCCAACAGGAGCAAGATAAAAATAAACAAGAACAAAATTATTTTGTTTGCAAAAAACAAAAGAAAGCCCTTTATAGAATTCAAGTAATAGGCGTCATAGTGCTGAAAACTTTGACATCTTATTGGCCACTTGATTTCCCATACTTCAGCTGTGAGTGAGTTGTGCATCAGGTTCTCTCTTTTCGGTTTACTACATGGCAGGGAACATCACCTAGATCTCATGTCGGCTTTATAATTAAATATCACGAAAAATAGCCCATGCTTGTATTTAACTGTACCATGAGTCTGTTGCAATGAATACAAGATGGAAGTGGACTTGTCCTGAAATCTTGAAACTTGAGGGTATGCTATATCAGAATGTGAACACTATAATTTACTGTTTGTACCATACACTCTGAAACTCGTTCAAAACACTGATGATCTTTTAAAAGAGTTCAGATCAGATTGTCCTTCTCGCCCTTACTATTCCAAATACCTCTGTTTAAAAATCACTGTTCTGTTCCATAAGACCATCTTTCAGCAATGTAGGCTACTAGACAGATGAATTCAAAATATGACTTCCATCTCCTGGGACATTGTTAAGTAGTGTCCCCAATCAGGTACTGGGAATAAATGTAGAAATAATCTTATCTTTCAGAACACTTAGTTTTGGTCTTATGGAACTAGTCTGTTTAGAAGTCATTGTGATTGATTCCAAAATTATTTCAAATATTTTTATACTTTAAAGGAAAATGTTTTGATAAGTTTCATTAGAAAGGTTCTGAAACTGGATATGCTTCTTGAAAACTTTTTAAATTCTGTGAATCAATATTTTCTGATATTCCCTTGGAAAAAGCTGCTTGGCTGGCATAGTTCTTTTCTTTAACTCAAGTTTGGCTAATAGAGCTGTATGTGGCTTGCCAGTGTGTCAGATTCATGTCTGTATGTGCTTGTTTATAAATTTATTAGATGCTGTAGCTATGTGTAGTTCTACTCATTGTTATAGGGTAACCTGTTTAAATAGCCACCTATTAAATCTTTTAATGTGTAAGGAAATTTGTTATAAAAGAGACATATTAACTGTAGAGTTATAGTTTCCTTTCAAATTGCAATATTTTAAGTGATTTTAAGTGCCTTTCTGTTTAGTATGTCTCTTCAGTACTGTGTATCATATTTAAAAACACAATAAAATACTATTAAGCATTCTGAGCAACTGAATTACAGCAGAGCTTTAGCATTTTTAGTGAGATTGAATTTGGCTTTACAGCAATAAGACTAAAGCCATCTGAAATTCAAACTAGGTTAAGCAGGTAAGTGGGAGTCAACGTGACAATAGGCTGGAGCTGGTGGGGGTCAAGTAGATGACTGAGGCTGTTCTATCTCTCAGAGTTTCAACAAGTTGATGAATTTCTATAAGGGTGCTTTGGGGGGTGAGGAGAGGATGGAAGCTGGCAGAGATAAATCTATGAATACTATTCCTAGAATTTTGCTTGTCCCTGTGCATTGTGTCTGAAACGGAGACCGGCATCTCCCAGTTTTCTCCCAATCCCCCAGGCAGACACAAAAGCTGCTATCAAGTTCAAGCTTGTGTCCATTTCTTGCAAAGTTTGAGCCAGTAAGAAGGCACGTGCTAGCAGGCATTAAGGACATTGTCCTACAAATACAGGATAACTGGGCGTTTTAACCTCTGTATTACACAAAGGAGTTTTTATATTAGTGAAAAAAAACCTGCTTCTTGATTATGCAGTAGTCTGTAATAAAGGATTGGATTTTTGGATCAAAAGGAATCATGTAAAGAGGCAGAGTTTTTTATTTGTTTTGTTTTCCTCTGGATCTCTGGGGAAAGGGTGTTGACCAATGATTGAGAGCATTTAATCAGTCAAATATATCTGAGAACAGGTCCTTCTTGGACTCTGATCTGGTTGTTACAGTTTTATTTGGCATTTTCCCACCTGTCATCTAGATTTTAGGGGACCAAAATTGGGGCCTTTGTTCCATGTCAGCTAGAGAGCTATTACTCATGACTTTTTAATACTTTTTTTAAAGAAAGCAGCAAGCCACAGACCAAAAATATCTCAGCTGTAGAAGTATATATCTGAAGGAGATAGTTTCCTTGTGTGTTGTTTTTTAGGCTTGACCAATACTATTTGTACATTTCAGTAAAAAGGCTACATTTTCAAAAAAAAAAAATCAGTATTTTATCCTGACAATTATTCTTACACTTTCAATGCAAACTCACAAGAAACGATGTAATATTATAAACCACTCTTTCATTTAACGTATTGATTGATTCCTTAAATGACCATGGAAAAGTCTACTTGAAAAAGTAAAGTTTTGAAGCTCTAGCCAGGTATAAATTGTGGCCAAAAGATCTTTGTTCTTAGGTCTTTGACCTCAAATAGCCATTATTTATCATACCTCAATCAAAGTAGTTCTGGGAGCTATCTTAATTCTAGTTTGGTTTTGGGTTTTTTTTTTCCTGTTTTGTTGTTTGGTGGTTGTTTTTGTTTTTTTTTTTTTTTTTTTTTTTTTTTTTGATTGTTTGGTGTGGTTTTTTTTTTTTTTATTTCTACAGATTACCATGGCTAAGACCTATTAATTGTCCTGTTTCCTGCTCCTGGCGTAGAAGTTGTCTGTTGTTCTGTTCAGATCAAGGAAACACTGGAATCTCACTTAAGTAGTAAGTAGTCCATTTCATTTCCACTGGTGAAACTGAAGTCCTGTTTATAAGCTGATGCCATTCCATGATTTTTAAAAATTTGTTTTGAAAAACTGACTTAAACAGGAGGAATTTTAGTATGGTTTATAGGAAATTTAAACAAACTGGACATGTAATATCAATTAAACTATTGAACATAATTCTGGTTTCAGAATCCAGAGGCCTGGATTTTTTTCTTAATCCTTAATAAATTCAGAAAAATTGGTTTTTTTAAAATTTATTTTTATTTTTTAAATTAAGAAATCTTTAAAATGATGGGTCTTTGAAGCTAACAAATGTGGACAACTCTTGTTTGGCCTGCGTTAGCAGTATGACTTTGAGCTTTTGAAACTGCAAGTTCACTTGTAACTTTTTAGAGTTGCTTTGTTACATTTGGGAAAACTTGTAGTGCATAAAGCACTACACAAGAAGATTATTTTTTCTCCTTGGGTGAAACTGGCTGTAGCTCTGTTTTCCAGGTAGGGGTTTGTGGAAGCGTTGCTGTACAGTATATCATAGCCTTCTTTCCATCCATCTTAATGTTCTCTTATAGTTGTTTCTCAACGTGGAAATTATTTCAGGTAACACTACCTCGATGAAAAAAATTTTAATATGTAGATATTTATAAGGGAACTTATTTGTAAAGTATTTCTAGCCCAAACCTTGAATTTTTACTGTGGTTCCTTCAAAATGTTTAAAGGTCTGTCTCCTGTTTCCATGCTTACTGGGTTCTAAACTCCTGATTCTTTCAGGTCATCAGTCCTTGTTTCCAGAAGATGGCAAAAATTACAAGCATAACAGACAGAAGCTATGCTCATTCCCCATGTTGTTTTAATGCAAATCTTGTTGCTTTATTCTTTAGGCAACTTTTTTTCTTTTCTTCCTTCCTTGTCTCTCAGCCTCAGTTTTAGCAAGCAAAACCTAGTCTATGGCGAGAGGGCTCGGTAGTAGCAAGTTTTATCTTTGGCCACCTGCCTTGCACCTCTGGAACTGCGGGAAGGGAAGAACTGAAGTGCCTTTTATAGAAAGCTGTTAGAGCTAAAGCCATAGTAAATTGAGGTACAAAATGAACTGCATAATGAAAGTTTTTTCATCACTGCCTCTCTAATGAGCGCTATGTTTTGGAAGTCTATGGAAATAAGAAGTTTAGTCTGCTGCCATTGGCCTAATTAATCATAGAAGACTGCTAACGATGATGTAAAGGGTCATTGCTAGCAGGAAGAGCAGTCTGCACCAATTAGGAACTTGCCTAATTGAATTCTCATAGTTGCAAAGAGAGTCTGAAGAAGTGACTGGGTGGAGAAACTTGCGTGTTTAGTTTGCCAAGTCACTAACTTGTGCTGAGATGTATCAACAGATCTTGCTTGTGGTAAGGGCTGTTGAAGTATTTAATTTAAAGTGGAAAAAGAAAAAAAAAAAAACACAGAGTAAATGTTTTTAATAGACTGAAGTTATAGCATTGTGTTAGCTTCCTATGATGAGATAGTAAAATGAAATCAGTGATTTACATGTGTAGATGGAATTCTTTATGTAGGAAAAATCTCTCCACACACCCCTTTCCTCCTTGCCCCTTTCTGTAGAGGACAGGTCACTTTTTCCTATAGATTATGAATAAATTTTGCAAAATAACAACTGTATCAATGTCTAGTAATACGGGATATTACTTTTTATTATTGTTTTTTTGTAATCTTTTATCTGGAGACATGTGTCTGCATGGGGTACCTACAGTAATCTGTAGAGAGTGACGGAAAATAAAATGGAACATCATTATTTAGATAACCAGGCCCTAAAGAGCAGTATTTCTAACATCTCCAATCGCAAAACACATTGCACTCCATTCCTTGAATCAGAAAACCTTTGTGCCTCCCCACACAAATTCCCTTCTCTCTCTTCCTTTCTTCTGTTAATATGTTTCCAGAGGAAGGCCTAGTATCTGTTGTTTTCTTGGTGAAACTGCAAGGGTAATCTCCTTGTGTCTTTTGTACCTCTACAAAGACCTTTCCCAATCCAAAAATTAATCTACAGGACAGCCTAGGATTGCCTCAGGGGAAGCCACAGCCAGTCACCCTCTGTTTGCAAGAGAAGGTGGCTGAGCTTTCTCTCATGGGAAGGAGAAGACCTGAGACGTATCCCCATGTAGAGATTTATGAGGAACTAGTTTGTTGGTGCTCATAACTAAAATTTCCTTTTAAAAAAATATAGGTGAGCTAAAAAAAGTTGCAGAAGAAAGTTTAAAGCAGGAAAGGCGTCTGTATTTCATTCAACTAACAAACAGCTTATCCTAACCAGGGGAGGAAATTTTGTAGCCTGTCCTTCTGACCTCATTAGGAAACTAATTTTTGAGAGCTTTCTGAAGGGAATTTGTTGCATATTTTGAGTATTCAAACAAGTGTGCTAACATAGTAGGGATGAGGCTGCTTTGCTTGTCCAATAAGGATTAACTTCTGGTTCAGCCACAGCCCACTCTGTTATTTCTCCCTGCTGTAAGGAGATCTCTGTTTCTGCAGGCCAAGAAGGTAGGAAAAATATGTTGTTGCCTATAGCATGTTACTTGCTTGTTATTTTTGTCTGTAGGCCAGTGAAGCACTTAATCAGGGAGCTGGTGGCATCTAAAAAAAAAGACAGAAGTAGAAGCTAGGGGAACGGAGTATTAATTTCTCATGTGCATTAAATCTTCCCGCTGTCTGATATCTGGGGCACAAGACATGGTCTTGCCAAGCTAGACTGTTCCCTCAGCAGAGAATAAGGTACAGGAAAGATAAGTCTTTTACATGCAAAAAGATGTGAACTTCTCTTTAGGCTAATGCAATTTTATTTGCTAAATTGTCACGTTTTGTCTGAAGGAAGACATAGCCCTGAGATGGAGTGACTAGAGACTTTGTATAGTTTTAATTAGCCCTCTAAGCATAAAAAAATATTAAGCACACCTGAATACTGGTAAGTGCAAATAAATAATTTGATCAATGAAAATGTCTAAAGGAGACTTGTTTCCTGCAGGATAAACAGCTTCATCAAGGTTCTCATGTATTTATACTGCCCATTAGGAGATACCCACCTTTTTGTGTTTTTTTTTCAGTAGTTTTCTTTCTGTTTGAGTGGGGCTTTGTCTCCACTCTTGTCCCTTAAAACACCTGGGAGACAACACCTGTCCCTGTAGTTTAAGATCAAGATCAGTGGGTAGCCTTAAGTCTTCCAAGAAGCGTACTGCAGGACTGATACTCTCTTTCTGACAGCCTCCTCTGGTATGAATCCTTGGAAGTGAAGTGTATGGCAGTAAATGGTTCAAAGACAATAAAAGGCATATCCGTACTTGAGTAGGAAGGATAATTACAGCCATTTTAAGAACTGCCTGAATGTTTCAGAGTGGTGACTCATCCCTAGGTTCTCCTGCACAGCCAGTATATTTTTCTACCACAGCTATCTTGCAACCCGGACATTATAATTCTGTTTATATTTGTGCATGTCTATCCCTTGTATGGCTTAGCCTGCCTTAACAGTGTGTAAATACTGCTGAGTAAATAACAAATGAAAGGTGAGCCTGGAAAGACACTGTTTTATTAGTCATTAAAAACCTCAGACATCTGGGGTATCCAAGAGACTTTCAGTGAAGGGTGAATGTCAGTCACCTAGCATGCTGATTTGTTAATAGTTTGGATGCATTTCAGATACTTGTCTGCAAATTAGACTGGAAACGTTGAATTTGGAAGGAAGGGGAAATGGATTATTTCTGGATGTTTATGAGTACCTCTAGTTATATTCTGGTTTAATGCTAATGTAAATCAGTCTTTTCTTGTGACAATATGATGTCTCCCCTCCCCACCCCCCAAATATACTGGAGGTGACAAGAAAAGGGAATCCACTGAATATTTTGATCCTTCTGAAATGGATTTTGTTGCTTTTTTAAAAAAGATTTTGTTGCCAAAAGAAAAGTGCAAGCTGTATATGTGTCTATTTCCCTGCACCCTTCTCTTTTCAAACAGTCCCAATGGCTTTCAACATACAGCTCCAGACTTATGCAGATATAATTCCTCTGACTCCAGTAACAATCCTCCCAATATCTTCTGGGATGTCTGAGAAGAGGATTGAATGTTCGTATTGCTGATTTAAAGTACTTTGTTATTGGTTCTGGCTCAACACGAACTGGGTTTGCAGTCATGTGCATCTATTGCTAGTCACACCTTCCCAGCACCTCCTTAAACTGCTTGTCTGATGCTTCCCCAGCAACGTTTTGTTATGCAGCGTTCTCTGAGCCGGACACCTCTGTTGCTTCATGTTTACAGCCCCTGTACAGCAAAACCTGGACATTACTGACTTTTAGTCACTACAAATGCTCCAGAATAACCACAAAGATGGGCCAGACCCTTCATTTGCCTGAACAAAACTCTAGCTAGAGATGTCTTAGATTTTGTCAGTGTTGAAACATAGATTTGTTTTTTTTTTTAATGCAAACTTTGCAGCTTTGTTTAGTATCCAGTTACAGACTCAGGACCTGATTAATTGTAGTAGTGACATAGCTGTGGTGTTATCTGAGATTAGTTGGATCTGTTTATATTTTCTTATTGTGGATTTTTCCTCTCCCTGTTTTTGAGGCAAAACTGAAGCTCCATAGCAAAGTGGTCTGGGAGGAGCAGCTTGCTGCTCCCACTGAAATCATTTGATAAATAGAGCGATAGAGGGCTTCAGGGGAGTGCTCTGTCACTTTCAAGAGGAATAAAGTGTGTTTAATTAAAGTAATCTCTGTTTAGATTAAAATAAATCATTTTAATGCCAAGGGTGGTTTTTTTAATGACTATGGGATGCCATTCAAAGGAGAGGCAGGAAGCTGATATAGTACTTAGAACTCCATTTCCTAGACTCTTATGATCGATCACTTAGAAGGTGTGCTCTGCCAAGAAAATGATGTTTATTAAACAGTATTCCACAGCACACCAGTAATTGATAGGAGATGTGGCACTGGGGAAAGAGCTACAATTCTGGACCAGAGAAGTTCAAAGAGACGGAAAATTTCCAATGCATCAGAGGACTGACTTTTTTAAAGTGACTACCCATGGACTGTATGTTGCCAAGTCCAGTCAGCACTGTAATAGTTGCCAAGAAAAGTGTCCTGCAGTTAGACAGCCTCAAAATATTAGGTCTACAGATAACATTTAGGAGTATAACTGCTCTTAATGAGCTTGGAAAAGATTAATGATTCTGCCTCCAGTTGTGAGGGCAGTTTTACGGGTGCTTCAGTCCCTCACTTTTAATTTCCTTTCTTCTCTGCTGTTTTTTTTTTTTTTTTTTTTTTTTTGAGCCAGTAGCTTGGCTCTAACACATTCTGATATCCCCATTTATTTCTATGCCTTGCACAGGACAAGGGAAAACTATCTGAGCCCTGCAGTGGTAGGAGCACCTACTGTCTCAGAGCCTTCTCCCACGTACAGCTGAACTTTTCCTGCACTGAAATGCATTGTGGAAACAGCTGAACAGCTCCGCAGAGCTGATGCAGTGATATGCGCTGTTGGGGATGGGGGAGATGTAGCACAATTTGTAGCAGAAACAAGCTCTGAAGGACTGATTTCTCCTGGAAAGGGTGTCGGTGTATGCTGTCATGCTGTGTAATGAGGACCTGAAACTTACTTAAATTTCTACAGGAATAAACAATTTGGAATTAGGTGCCTTGGCTTCCCATATTCAAGGAATGTAGACAACAAAAGAAAAGGAGACTGGCACCTGGTGATAATACTTATTACGACTTGCTAGGACGATATGACTCCTACTTTCATGACTGGAGGTCTCTTTTTTTTTTTTTTTTTTTTTTTAATTTTCCTCTCCACTCCAGGCCAGACTTAATCCATTAACTTTTGTAGCATGTATATACCCTAAAATGTTCCATCTATCTGATGAACTGAAGGGGTTTTTCATCCAGGTAATGTCCCTGATGAGTCTGGGTCCTGCACGCTTCTGCACTGCTACTGTGAAATAAACACAGAGCTGCTGCTTCTTGTGTACTATGAAGAGCTTCTAGGACAGGTACCATGTCGTAAAGGTTTGGCAACTTTCCTTGGCTTCATTCAGCACTGAAGAGGCCATTTTCCTTTTAGCATGCAGCATCCCCTGGCAAAATGTTACAGTGAACAAAGCTGAACCACTGGGATAAATGTCTTCCACTCTGAGGTGTGCATTCTGCTAATTTTCAATCCCTGGTTTGGAGACACAACACCAAGCTGAGTTTGGCTGGACTCTTAATGTGCTCAGTATCTCTGAGAATTTGGTTATTACATGTCAAATATTTGTGCATGACTTGTCTCGAGTGCTCTGTGTCCAGATGTGGGTTAGTTTTTGCTAGTAGTTGCAGCAAAAGTTAGGTGTTTTTTTATTGAAGAGGATAGGACAGTGTTGTGGCTTAACCCCAGCCAGCAACCAAGACCCACACAGCCGCTTGCTCGCTCCCCACCGGTGGGATGGGGGAGTGAGTCGGAAGAGGAAAAGTGAGAAAACTCGTGGGTTGAGATAAAGACAGTTCAATAGGGAAAGCAAAAGCCGCACACACAAGCAAAGCAAAACAAGGAATT
>NW_009221195.1:19880-67665 GCF_000690835.1 Fulmarus glacialis | reverse complement strand
GGTGTTCAGCCATCTCCAGGAAAGCAGGGCTCCATCAGCCATAACGGTTACTTGGGAAGACAAATGTCAACTCCAAACGTCCCCCCCTTCCTTCTTCTTTCCCCAGCTTTATATGCTGAGCATGATGTCATATGGTATGGAATATCCCTTTGGTCAGTTGGGGTCAGCTGTCCCAGTTGTGTCCCCTCCCAACTTCTTGTGCACCCCCAGCCTACTCACTGGTGGGGTGGCGTGAGAAGCAGAAAAGGCCTTGGCTCTGGGTAAGCACTGCTCAGCAATAACGAAAACCCCTGTATTATCAACACCGTTTTCAGCACAAATCCAAAACACAGCCCCATACTAGCTAGGATGAAGAAAATTAACTCTATCCCAGCCAAAATCAGCAGATGGTGCTGCTGGGGTGTGGATTATTTTTCATATGGAGACTTCCTTGGTTGTGCTCTTCCCTTTCCCCCGAGCATCCCAAGCTGCACCAGGGATAAGATGGGGGAAACACAGAAGTACCTGAAAGACTAATTGGTTACACTAATATCTGTGACTAGGTCTCTTTCATGAGGGAGTTGCCTAACATGCATGCTCTGCGGAACCACTGTAACACAGAGTCAGCTGGCATCCCCTTGACTGTGCGTGATAAGACTTAATGGTCAGAAGCCTCCAAGGAGATATGTATTGGTATTTGGCAGGTTCTGCAGAACGACAAATTAAGAGTAGAGAAACCTACTTATTGTCTCTTGCATAAGAATAATATGTGGATGGATCCTTCCTCTTGTCTAGAAGAGCTGTAAAGTTTAGTGATCTTGCCACTAATTCTGATTATATTCATCAGCTGCATGTTTCACCACTCTTCATTTCCTCAGACAAGAATAGCTCTTTTATACATTTACAATAAAATCTTTCTTTATAGAGATATTGTAGGAATAGCTTACCTCCTGAAGGATAAGCTAAGAGTGAATTTTAAACTCTAATGGAAAATACTTGCAGTTCTGACATTTCAGTGTCAAAGCCAAAATGGCAAATGTGATGGTTGACTGCTTTCATGTGAAGCGCTCTCTGTTTCTGACTTTACAGGTAAGCCCTCCAAGATGATCGATTTGCAGTAATTTGTTTTCTACAGATTGGTCCACTCTTTTCCAGAGCTTAAAGCCAGTTTCATAGTTTTGGGATTAAAAAGAATGTGTGCTGGACATTTCTATATTAGTTCCCTCAGGGGGTTCCTTGGTAGCAGGAAACAAGTGTCATGGCAACTGAAAGAAAAGCCTCTCTTGAAACTGCCAGCCCACGATGCTTCTCCATGCGTGGCTCTTGCCATTCTGAACTGCTATTAAGAAAAGTGCTCCTTGGGTATGTTTTGGTTTGGTTTGTTTTTTTTTTCCTCCCCTGCAGCAGTCTTCAGAAGCTTTCTTCAATCCCTGCTGCTCACTCACTCTCAAATTGCAAAAATCTTAAAGTTAAAAAATGGAGGTGAAGTGAGACATGTAAGGAAATCTTAAAAGTTATAGTCCTGGCCTGGTAGAAAAAAAAGAAACCAGGATTTTCTGGAAATCAGTAGGAAAGTAGTTTTACTTCTCAATTAGACAAAAACATTAGGAATTTATTCAGTCTAAAACCTCCTTATTTACTAATGAACTCTTCCTATTTTGCACAGGCAGAAATTGAACTAGCATGAATTCTCTCAGTTTCTTAAAACTTTTCTTTAATGTGAGTCCTTGCTATATGTTTGAGTGCCAATCCATTCATCTTTTTGTCTTTAACTATTTTGTGAGAAAACGTTCAAACACCAGAGCTGAAAGCAAGACTCTGTAGAGCAAGTCAACATAGGCAATCTTAGCTAGTGCTCACAACAGTGCAGAAATAATGGAATAATACTAAACTAGCATGCTTTAGCAACCCTTTCTGTAGCTCTTTGGGTCAGTCTGCATTGTGATGTTTGAGCTGCCTGTTAAACAACTGAGGTCCAGAGCAGAAGTGGGTTTGTATGAGCTGCTTGCATCTGTTAAAATATAACATGAAAAAGCATCATCTTCAAAGCAACCTTGCTAATGTGCTGATGGTACGTAGAGCTAAGAGGAAGGCATATCTGAAAAAATCCTAATGTTAACCTAAGTGCAATGAATTCTGAGTCAAATGAATAAACAATCAAGCAGGCTAGAAGCACAATGAAAAGTTGTTGCTTGATCATGCAGCTCCGCTGAGTTTAAAGCCATGTTAGAGTGCTGTTTACAGTCTGTCCTGGTTCCGGCTGGGACAGAGTTAACTTTCTCCCCAGGAGCTTGGGGGTGTGCTGTGTCTTGGGTTTGGTGTGAGAGGAGCGTTGATGGCCCATTGATGCTTTGGCTGTTGCTGGGTGATGCTCGCACGGGGCGGGGGGAGCCCAGCCGGGGTGGTGGACCCAGCTGGCCAATGGGGTATTCTATACCATGTGACATCATGCTCAGTATAAAAACCAGGTGTGTAGGGGGGCTGGCCCCCCGTTCGTGACACGCGGTCGGTGGTCGGTGAGCAGTTGCATTGTGTATCGCCTGCTTTGTATATTCTGTTATTGTTGTTGTCCTCACTGTTACTATTACTGTTCTATTTTGTTTTATTTCAATTATTAAACTGTTTTATCTCAACCCGGGGGTTTTCCTCCTTGTGCTCTCCCGATTCTCTCCCCCATCCCACCGGAGGGGGCGGGGTGAGCGAGCGGCTGCGTGGGGTTAAACCACGACAGTCGACTGATGGAAAATTTGTTTTGTTCAGCATGGTTGGAAGCAGCTGTGAACACTTCACAGAATTGACTGCTGAGTTGGAGGGCCTTCATCTTGTCAGCAAAATTTTTGGATGCTTCTACAACTTCAAGATCTGCCTGCTGCAAGAAGCTGCAAATCTGCTCACTTTTAGTCAAATGCTTTTGTAATGGTGAGCAGGATTAAGAGGAACTGAGCTTCTGTTTTGATATTCAGCAACTGGATGCCTGTGAACTATTTCCTCTCTGCCCATCTTGTGATTCTTCCCAGGGTGAACTAGAGAATCACTGAGGTGGGAAAGCACTTCTGGAAATCTTCTGGTTCATAGTCCATGCCGGCCCCTCCCCCGCCCCCCCCACACTGGCTCAGAGGGGGGTTAACTACAGGAGGTTGCTCAGGGCTGTGTCCAGTCTGGTTTTGAATACCTCTAAGGATGGACATCTCACAACCTCTTTCTACAACTTGTTCCAGTGTTTGATCACCCTCAGAGTAAAAAAGTGTTTTCTTATGTTTAAACAGGATTTCCTGTATTTCAATTTGTGCCCATTGCCTCTTCTCCTGTCACTGGGAACTGCTGAGAAGAGTCTGTCTCTGTCTTTTTATTCCCCCATCAGGCATTTATTATACATTGATCAGATCCACCTGAACCTTCTCCAGGCTTGAACAGTCCTAGCTCTCTCAGGCTCTACTCACATGTCAGATGCTCCACGCCTTTAACCATTTTCATGGCCGTTCACTGGACTTTTGCAGTATGTCCAGGTCTCTCTTGTACTGGGGAGCCCAGAATCAGACCCAATACTCCAAACATGTCTTACCAGTGCTGAGTAGAGAGGAAGGATCCTCGGCCTGCTGGTAATGTTTCCCTAATGCAGCTCAGGCTGCTTTTGCAGCAAGGGCACATTTGGTTTGTGTCCAACTTGTCCTTTGTTACACCTAGGTCCCACCCGCAAAGCTGTTTTTTGGCTAGTCAGACCCCCAGCATGTGCTGGTGCATGGGGTTGTTCCTCCCTAGGTGCAGGATTTTGCATTTTCGTTTGTTGAACTGCATGAGGTTCCTGTTGGCTCCCTTCTCCAGTCTGTTGACACCCCTCTGCATGAAAGCACAACAGCCTGATGTATCAACCACTCCTCCTAGTTTTGTATCATCTGAAAATTTGCTGAAGTTGGACTCCTTCCCATCATTAATGGGACATTTCATGAAGATGTTAAACTGTATTGTTCTCAGTATCGATCTCTGGGGAACACCAAGCGACTGCCTCCAACTGAACTTTGGTGCCACTGATGACAATCCTGTGAGCCCAGCAGTTCAGTCAGTTTTCAGTCTACTTTTCTGTCCATTTATTTAACCCCTAATTCATCAGTTTGTCTATGAAGATGTTACGGGAGATAGATAGTGTCAAAACCTTACTAAATTCGATATAAGCAACATCCATTACATCCCATCCCCCCTGCCTCCTGATGCACCAAGCCAGTCACATTGTTGTAGGTTGTTGGGTTGATTAAGCATGATTTTTCTCTTTGTAAATCCTTGCTGATTGCTCCTCATCACTTTCATGTGTTTGTAAATGGTTTCCAGGAGGATTTACTCCATCACCTTCTGAGGACTGAGGTGAAGCTGACTGGCCTGTAGTTCCCTTCTTGCCCATAGGAGTGACACTTGCTTTCCTCCAGTCCTGGGGAACCTTCCCCATTTCCCATGACCTTTCAAAGGTAATTGGAGGTAGTCTCACAATGATGTTGGCCAGCTCCCTCAGCACTCATGGGGACATCCCATCAAGTCCCTTGGACTTGTGCACGTCCAGCTTGTTTAAACATTCACAAACTTGATCCTTGTCCACCAAGGGTAAGTCTTCTGTGTCCTCATAAATTTGTTGGCAAGACTGGCATTTCAGAGAAATTGCTATCCTTTGCCTTTTCACTGATATCCAGTATCCAGGTTTAACGTCCATTAAGCTGATGAGACTCTTTCCATTTGGATCAAGCAGCATTCAGCTAGATGCTCTGAGATTTCAGAAACTGATTTCAATGGGAGAAATAATGAATGCATTCACACTTCTTCCCTACCCTGCTCCCCGGAAAGCTCTCTAGAGCAATGATTTTTAGATCCCTTCCATTCAATTTAGTTAGCTTTTTTGGGCAAGGGTGGTGGTTGTGGGGAGTTGACGGTTGAATTAAAGGCTGAAGGATTCTAAATAAAGTTAAACTAAGGCAGTAGAAGAATAGAATTTGGAGAAAAAAATAAGTTAAATGGGGGGGGGGCGGGGATATGTGAAATCTATGTATTATCAGTTACAAATAGGAGGAGAGAGTACTCTGACACAAAGAATCTGTAGAAAAAGAAATCTGTAGAAAATTCGCTGTTACCTTTCTCAGGCTGGACAGGAAGGTCATCTACTTTTTAAAAGACTTTGTTTGTTTGTTTGTTTGTTTTTGCTCTGCCATTACTGCTCAGTTGGGGAGCAAGGAGTTAACTTAAATGTGTGAGCTGGAAAGTCCTATAAAGCTCTGTCTGCAGAATTAACAAAGTGTAATACTGTTAAATCTACAGTTTACTGTGAAAAGTGGCACTTCTACATGCTAAACTCTAAATCCAGATTAGAAGCTGCTCATGAATAGTGAACAAATCCTGCTAGAATCATCCTACCCTGTTTTACTTGTCTGGAATTAAGTGGGTAAATTCATCTTAAAATCTTACATAATTTCTGCTTCTGTGAGTAAAGGGCAGCTTGTACAATTGCATTTGTACAATTTGCACTTGTACCATTGCAATTACATTTTTGCATTTATTTTTTTAGTGTGTTATTTTGGTAGTGATTGTATACCTCTATTCATCTATTGTGATCTTGAGTTTGTTGCTGTCAGTGTTTATTTTTGGTTCTGTGTGTGGCAGTATATCTCTACCAGTTTTTTGAGTGGTTTTGTGTGAACCAAGGCTTATCAAAACTGCATCAGGATAGCATGGTGGTGATGTTTGGGGCTTTGGTTTGTTTTTTTTTGTTGATAGTAGTAAAAATAGTAACAATAACAGTAATATATTTCCTACTGATGATGTTATTAGTAAATAATATCTACCAGCTGGTCTGTCGGACTACACTTGTCTCCTATTTACTTGTTCAATCTGCCATATTTTGTCTGGATCTGGCAACTCTGAGCTGCTGTTAAATTATTGAAACAACTGAATGTAATGCAGCAGTAATAACAAGCTCTGTGGTAATTCAGCAAGTGACAGGCTCTCTGTCCACATCTCCTGTGTCTAGTTAGTTTTTTCCCTCCTTTTTACTTTACTCTTTGGTCCAATTGTTCATGTGAGAAGTAGTTTAGACTGGTGGTTGGAGCATGGACATGGAAGCACTGGATACAGACTCCTGACACTGCTGTAATCCTCTTGCTATGGCCTTGAGTCCACCCTTTGACTCTGATTTTCCACTTGGAGGAAAAAAAAAAAAAAAAAAAAAGTAGTATAGGTGTTTGCTTAGCATATAACAACTAGTGTATCTCATGTTCAGCTTGTTCTACAGTCATGTAATTCTTTAAAAACCCACACTAAAATCTTTTTGGGGCAAAATTCATTTAGGATGAAGGCAGATTAGTAGTCTGTTCTTTAAGTAGACTTATGCAGATATATGCTTCCCTTCCCCTCCTTCAGGAGGCCACTGAGGTGAGACTGCCTGTATGTCAATCAGTGGAAGGCCGCTGTGCTGTAATCAGACAGTCACAGAGCTGCACGTGAGGCACTGAGCGCCCGCTGGGACCCCCAGACAAAGATGAGCATTTTTTTCTGCTTCTCTATTATGCTGCTGAACTCATCTTCATCTTTCACCTGAGGTAGCTGGTGCTCTTTTCGTTCTCCCCTGCTGCTTCCCAAAGTCCTTCCCAGGCTCTGCTTAACAATGTATTTTTAACCAGTTCAAGGGTATTGCTCATGCTCTGACATAGCTTTCTATCTAAAATGATCTTCTTTGAAACAACCAAGGGTAAGAGCGCTTTGATTTATTATTTACGGGAAGTGTGTATTTGTAGGTGTGCCGATGAAAAGCCCTTTTGAGATGATAGAAAAGTGTTAACTTCCAAACTGAGTGCTGCCTTTGCTAATGTAAGTACAAATATACACATGGCTTCAGAAAGTATACTTTTGTATTGTTTCATTAATTAAATGTGCAAAAATATTTTTTAAAAAATTCTCTTGGGGAAGAGAGAACTTGGGTAGAGAGAGATAGGAGAGTTGCTTCGCTTAGTGCACGCCTAAATTATTCTTAGGTACCAAGGTGATGCCTGAATTTTACTTCATTTCTTATAACATATATGGCTTTATAATAATTACAGTAGCTGAGAGTATGGCAAATGCTGCATGTATTATAAAGCACAGAACATAAAAATAATAACAACATCTCCTCAAAATTAGAACATCCCCTTCTCATGAGCCACATGAAATACTGTATTCAGCTGTGGTATTCCTCCATCTCAAAGTCTGTGTAGGAAAACAGACACATAATAATTATTCAGAAATACTTAATGCTTAGGTTGAGATAAATTGAATGTAGGCATACAGTGATGGGGCAAGGCACGCAGCCATGATGGGGGAGGGACAAAATCTGTTCCTCCACCGTTTGACTCAAATGTGGGCTACTTCTACTGGTGCCAATCTTGGGTGCTGCCACCCTCCTGGTTCTGTCTGCTCCATCCCTTTTCTGATCATCTGCAATGATGCAGCCTGCTGGGCTGGGGCAAAAGGGCAGTCTCAAGTTTCTGTCCCTCTGTTTTGTGCCTTAATGAGACAATCCTCTTTCCGTGGCTGACAATGGAAATATTCAGCAGTTTAAATGTGTGGCTTTGCTTTGTGGTTTTATTTCTTTCTTTCCCTGTCAAGTAGGTCTTATTTGTAGCAGAGTTGCAGTCAACATGAAGTGGTCTGCATCATGAACAATTAAAACCATGTTATATTTGAACCACAAATCCTAACTGTGAAATTGTCCATGACAGGTTGCAATGGGCATACCTCTTGTGCAGTAGTAACTAATTAGGTCTACTTTTCTTTTTTTTTTACAGTGACTGGAATGGGATTCTCTGAAAGTCAGAGATGCTGTGCAGTGCTTCACTTTACTCTCATAATCCACATCATCCTCTAATAAAATGGCTTCACACCTAATGAGAACCCTTGACTACAAGTCTCATTAACCCCCTCTCTGCCTCAGGTGCTTATTAGTGTTCTCCTCCTGTATGTTTGCTTCTTGAAATACAGAAGTGAGGGAAGGCATTGCAAGGGAGTAGAAGATGGTGTAGAAATGCTGTAGTGAACTTTTTTTGGAAAGATTCTGCCTGGGGAGGGAAAAATAACAGATGTCGTATCTCCTTGCATCTTTCGAAACAGAGGAGTTGTCAGTGCCCTGATTTATTTTAAAAGGAAGAAAATTACCTGAGCTACAGAAATGTGCTGCTGACACAAGCTATCCTCAGAATAGACTAGCATGGGATGGATTAATGAAAATAATGTTATTGGACAACTTACAATACAGCCACCGACCTGAAAAATAAAATTAGGCAAGGAAGAACATGTGCAGGATGGAAGGGGAATACAAGTGACTTCATGCAGCTGGAGAAAAGAACAACCTCAAACATAATGTCCCATGGTGGGGGAATGGTGGTGGTGGTGGTGGGGGAACAGGGCAGAACCAAAAGCTCTTGATCCCTGGGAAGGCTGGATATCAGTATTCCCCATGTTTGATGCATATCAGCATCTGCCATGCTTGTATTCTTACTTATAGCATCTTTACCAAGATATTGTGCAGTGATGATGGATCATTCAGGGCCTCATACATCATGTATCTGGCTCTACTACATGGTGAGTTGGGATGCTAAGTGATACTACAAACGTTTGAGCCCTGGAATTTGATATGCTACGGAGTGTTTCATCTGTTTTCTTTGGCTACCAAGGGCATTATCCATTCTTCTCTACATACGTCTCTTTGGTCGTCTACCAAGGGCTCTCTGCATTAGCCAAATCAATTTTCCATTGTTGTTTGGCAGAAAATCAAGGTGGAACTCTGCCAAATCTGTGTGGGACAAATATTTGAACTTGGAGGATGAAAAGCAAAATCCCTGTAGGAACAGAGTTGAAGGGAAAGGTGAAGTGTTCCCTGCATTAGACTGTATAATGTCAGCCTTCCCCCTTCTTATTGAAATCTGTGGTTTCTTGTATTATTGACATGGCTGTTGGGGTCTGTGCTGTAGTTTGTCCAGTCTGTGAGGAGACAGACTGGTCCTGTGTCAAGTCTCCTGAACAGAGACTCTCAAGGAAGTAGTTCTGTTCCCAGATGTGGTGCAGATGTGTCACACATGTAATCACGTACAAAGTCTTAATTGGTCTGTGTTTGCCCGCCTGTGAAATGAGCACAATATTACTTAGCAAGAACTCTTTGGAAGTAAATGACAACCTTGTAGTATACCAGTAAGAGAAGAGAAATGATGAGCCCTGAGTGCTATTTTGTCAGTACTTATAAAAATATTTTCTTAGCTTTGTAGCTATCCTTAATTGTTGCACAAGTTTTCCTCAATCAGCTTCTATCTTTTCTGGATTATGTCCTTCATTTATTTATAAGCATTTCTTTATGCTCACCACCATTAATTAAATAGCAACTGTCTGCAGCCAAGAATCAATTTATCCAGCAGCAATTTTTCCTGACTAAAGCAGAAAAAAAAATTAGGAGTGGAAGTTGTATTTTTAAGCACTGGGTGATTTAGTTTAGGAGGTCTTGATCAAATTAAGTGCCAACTGGTGACTAAATTACACTGAAGACACCGTTCTTGCAGCAACTAGTTTTCCCCATGCAAATGCTTATGAGGTGAAAATGGGTAGTTATTCATCGCCGTAGCAGCTGTGTCCCATATTTTTGACTCTTTCTTTCATCTGTCTCTCTGTCACTTTAGAGGAAATATTGCTTCTCCAGGAGACACACTCAAACTGCATGTTCCCCTAGTGCAGCAGTTCAGTATCCTTCCAAGAAATGCCATACAAGTAATGCAGTCACTCTGATTCCTAACCGTGAGGCAGTAACTTAAAGAAAACAAGCACAGCAGAACTGCCTGTGAATGGGGACATCAGCTATACAACTGGCAGGATACAAAACACAAACAGCCCAGTAGAAGCATTGTATAGTTCTTCCTATGAAATACTGCAAGAATCTCTTTTTCACATTCTTAATATACGTGGTTTTAAAGCAATGCAATTTTTTTGTCAAATAGCTCAACATTCTTCATTTAAAAGTGTAATTGATTTAAGTACTGTATGGAGTTCTGTACCTTTGCTAAGAGAGGGAACAAAGAGAAAATGAAGTGTGGTCTCATAATGTGAGGAAATTAAAACCAAAGCTGCAAATGGAGAATAAAACATTTTATTGAGAAGTACATTAATGTTCACACTGTTGCTTTTCTGCTCTAGTTTCATGAGGCACCTCAGGCCAAATACCATCCTTGGTGCACCTCCGTTTCCTTTATGCAGTCATATGGGGTCAGGCATAGCTAGTAATCAACAGTTGGTAGGATGAATTTAATCAATAAGTCCTGACAGCCATTTTCCACCAATCACTTTAGACAACTCTAGTTTATGCTCTATAAACCCTTACTGTGTAAAGTAAGTAAATGACCACAGCTTACTCTAAATCCTCTCCTTTTGGAGGCTGCAAGCAGCACTTCTCTGTGAGTCTATCGGCAGATTTGTATCTCCAAAGATGTGAGGAGTGTGAAAGCTCCCTTCTAGTCTCCCATGCCTTCTCATTTGTCTGTGCAAGCAGCAAGTCTTTCTATTAATCCTGTGAATCAGCTGGGTCAGTGTTTTCTGTCTCCAAAGGTATCTTCTGTGCTTTGATCTGCTGATGATTCAGGGAAGAGTATCTTGCTTGTAAAATGGCTGGGATGGAAATTCCTTTGCAGTGCCGGTGTGCCTCTTGCTTTTAACTGTCTCTTAGAAAGTCAAAGATTACACATTTATCAAGGAGAGAGCATGCCACTTCTACAAAGAAACTTTGAGTAACTCAGCCTTGGTTTGAGGGCTTAAGCCCAACATATGCTATTCCCTACAAGATGAGAGTCCAATGGCCAGTGGACTCTCTCTGGTAATCCTGTGGGATCTGAGATTTGGGTCTAGCATGGTCAGAGTCCACACAGGGAGTTCATCCAGCTATCATGAAGATTTCTTCCCCTTCACCCACTCTTTCTTGGCTGTCCTGGCGTGCATACAGTGCTATTAGAACAAGCAGCCAGCATGCATGAGGTTGTCCGTGTTTGATCAAGGAGGTTTCAGATGGGAGCCACTGTTTCCTTCTGACATAATGTGTGTGCTGTTTGGACCCTACACATGGTGATTAACAAGAGCTCTGGTGAGAATGTCTATTAGGGTAAATAGAGAGCAAGGCTTTTGCAGCTGATGGTGTATTGATTTAAGGAAAAGAATGTTGAATTTATTGTAAGAGATGACAGCATAAAAGCAGGATGGAAGATGAATGTTAGCAAAACTAATGGGATGTGTAATGGCTTAGGAGAGAAAACTGTGAGAAGAGAGAGGTGATAATCTTTCAGGTACAGGGTAACTTCGTTATGTTCTCCCTCAGCTTACTGTGATAGTTAATCATAGTTTGGGATGTTCTTGGGCAATTTGTGATGGATCTTATAGTAATTGGTCATGAAAATTGTAAAATATAAAAGGGGCAATTTAAAAAAAAAAAATGATGGCAAGTCTGCTATTGTTACATCCTTCTGGATTTTGGATTCTAGTCTTTGTCCCAGCTGTTAAGAGAATATGTACTGTAGCCAGTAGACTTATTTAATGGAAAAGTTTTTCTTTACTAAGTTGCTCTAATGCATTGCTTAGCTCTATAATGCAGGTTATAACATGTAGTACTGACAACTACAATGTGTTGCAGAGGTTTACTTTCTCAAGAGATAACAACAAGGGGATAACACTTTTCACCTGTGAACAGCTGCTGTTTTGTAGTAGCTTTCAGTGGTCTGTGTAATACACCTATGAAAAGGTTTCGGTCCTTTTCCTAGGAAGAGAAATTGAATGCTTATGGGTTTTCATCTCCCTCACCAAAATTGTCTGACTGCAGCTCAGTCTGCAGACTGAAAGGACAGTCAAATTTCACTCTTGTGCTGTGTCACTCCCTTGCTGACTAAACGAATGTGGGATAGCCAGAGGGTTAAATCCTAGCAAAGGCATTTTTTCCCCCTAATTTCTTAGACTTTTGGCATTGTTTCTGAAATGTTAGCAATAGATAGCCTATGGTTTTTCAAATAGCCCACTCTCAGCAGACATCCTGATTTAAGATGGCCAGCTGTTCATCATTACTCAGGGCCCTCATTAAAGCCCAAATCTGCTGGACTCATCATTACACTCAAGTTATGGAGTGCGATGTAAATCAGAGTTAAAGCAAATGCTTAAACTTTTGTTAAAGGTCTTTAGAATTTAATTTTTTTTTTTTTACAGCTTAAATAATATGTTTCATAATGTGTTGAGGCTTATACAAAGTAAGCAATAATTTGTTATGATTTTACTGAAGATTAATATCAAGTTAACTCTTAGTTTACAGTTGTAGTAGTTTTAACATAGTTATTCAATTACAGTGACTTGAGAGATACTAGCAAAATGACTGTGTATTATACTGCCTACATTATTATCGATTATAGATTTTTTTTTTTTATAGTAAGAAAACAGCAAATTCTTAACATATGAAATAATACCACTATATTAGTATATACATTATGGAAGTGCTATTATTATGTCTGCACTGTCAATGGGAAAGCTAAAGGTTGTGATTATTTGTCATGCAGTTACTGCCTTGCTAAGATTGCAGTAGTGGGACAAGACAGTCAGCAATATTTTAGCGCTCCAGGGAGATCAGGGCATTTTGGTTAATGCTGGACTGCACAGAGAACTGTGGGTATGAAATAGTTTATCACTTCACTGTTTTACAGCAGTGACACCAGGATGATACAAATGTAAAAGGATGCTGTTAGATGGCCTGAATCCACTGCATGGATTTTGTTAAGTATTAGAAAAACTTGTATTAGAAAACTTTATTTGACTGGCATTTTGCATTAAAACAAAAAACCAGCAAACTTTATTGTATGTGTTCCCAACCCAAGCACTACAAGTATAACACTTTCGCTGATGTGCCTGAATGGCATATTGTCAAAGATGCAGTCTGATTCCTTGCCCGCTGCATAAACTGTCAATAAGAAAAGGAATAGCAATAGGAGCAGTGTAATATTCTGGCTTTTTTGTTTCTGTGCTAATTAAACTAACTGTTCAGTTATCTTCATTGTTCCCTGAATACTTCCTTCATTCTAGTCTGAACATAGCCAGACAAAGCTTCAAGATGCTGTGGATCTCATAATTTCTTTGTCTGCTAAATTGAAATCCCTTCTTCTATCAAATTTCTATTCTGTGTATATGTTGGTATACAGTTGAAACAAACGTTAGTATTCTCTCTGACAGTTAAACAGCCTGAGCTTCTTTGATTGTTCATTATAAAGCAAGTTTTCCAGGCCTTTAGTCATTCTTCAAGATATTTTTAAAACATTCTTATTTTGCCATTTTCTTTTTGCTAAATAGATGCCAGATCTGAACTCTTCAATAGCGCTTATCAGCTTATCACACTGGCACATAGGACTTGGCTCTTTCTTCTGTATTTCAGAGCTGATTAGCTAAAGTGGCTTCTTTCACAGCAAGTTTCATGGAAACATTTCCTGGGATACCTCGATCTCTTGAACTGCAGCAAAGGGCTCTGGATGACCAACCTGGGAACAGAGGTTGTGTGTAGCTATGCCCATTACCTGGTCCAGAAGTCTGTATTCTTAGAAGATGCATAATCTAATGCTTGGGAGGTGTGTGTGGGGGGAAATGTTTGAAAACTGCCCAGGATGATCCAAATGGCTTGGGTTTGCTGTCCACTGTTCCTTTTCTGGGGTTGCATAATCTGCAAATTTATTGACTGTAATCTGGGATGCTTCTCTCCTCACCTGAGCTGTTGATTTAATATCTAGGAAATAGCTTAGGTCTCAGAACACATCTCCAGAAATGCTGCTGTTCAACAGTGGCTCCACATCTAAACCAATATTTTAAGATCTATTACTTTAGGTTTGAATTTGTGTAATGCATGCCATGCTGATCTTGCATAATTATAATTCATTAATTAAGGTCAAATCTAATACTTTACAGAAATCTACTACATTAACAAGTTTACCCTCCTATCAGCAAAAGCTCATTTGAAAGCAAGATTTAGGTTTCATAAGTTCACGTTCACTGTCTTTGATTACATTGCATTCCTTTTAATGCCTAACTGTGCCATAAATTAGTCATTTCATTATTTTGTTGGTATTGGTGCCAGGTCTACTGATTGCTGAAGTTAAACCAGTCAGCCCATTTCCCTTTGTGTAAAGTATTGTTCCGTCACTACTTTATTTTCTTGTACCCCTGAACCGTTTTAGGGCTCCAGAAGCTGTTGAAAATCTACTTTAGTGGTTCAGGTTGCTTCTCAGCCAGCTCTTTTTGTATGATGGCAGGTGGTTTTTGGCTTTTTTGTTTTGTTTTCCTGAGGACTTTATTTTTGAAATGTTAAACTGGTATTTACTTTCTGACAGTAGCTGAAGATGATGCAGAAGTATTTTGTTACATTTAGAAGGTGCAAATACTTTCCACTTTTCCTTCACTAAACTCAGGAGAAAAGTATTTAATACATCTGCCCTTTTTTATATTATTGTACATAACTTGTTAGTAATCTCTATGTACTATTACTGAGATCCATTTTTGTTCTTGCTGTGCTTAAAAACCTTTGAGTGCTAGTCAGAGAGTTAGTTTTATGTCTATTGTTTCCTGTATAAAATTTCTGGTCTTTCTAGCATTTAATTCATATTCACTGTTATAATGCTGTCACCTTCTCTGTGTGAGTGCATGTATTTATTGACAGATTTTTCTTGTCCCTATAAAAGAGAGTTCTCTTAGTCCACATGACTTTCATTCATAACAGATGGATTGTGACTTCTGGGGACATCTCCTAGTTGTTTTAAATGGTTCTTAACTACTTTAGCTTAACTATAATTTGCCTTTTTTTCCTTCTCTAAGATGATTAGGCTCTGATGTTTTTCAGCTTGGCAAATGGGTATGTTTACAGCCATTAAACTTAGATGAATAGTTTCACTTCTATGCCTGTATGCAACAGGATAGTGACATCTGACAGTGTCTAAGCAATGGTTCATTCTCTTGTTTTGGGAATGCTTCATCTGTCCAGGTGATGGCTGATGTAGAATGACCATGTGTTAGATGTGGAATATTTGTGAGTCAAAATTTTTTATGTAAAACAAGTATAAACTGCTGAATATTTTAGTACTAATATTCTGAGACATCTAGTATTTGAGGTTAACAGTTCAGCTTGTTTTTCTCTTTGCAACAGATAATTAACCCACAGGAGAAGATTGGGCTGTACTTCAGTGTGTAGTGGTGGTCTGTAGCAGATGCCACCTAGTATCTTAGATGGTGACCATTAATCTGTAAAAGTTTGGGAGTTCTTCCTTCAGAGGTGTGATGGACTTCCAGAGAAGCAGTGCTCCCCATTTTTCTTTACCCAGCTGATTCTTACTGATTGTCTTTAAATAACGACTTTAAAAAGATATTCCAGTTTTAATTCACTGATTTTTAATGCTAACTAGTCTGGGTCTATGTCCAAGAGGAACTCTCATTTCTGTAAATGGGTCCTCACTGGCAGTGTAGCTATAATTTCCTTATTTTCAGGCCATACCATCAGTACAGTGTCCCACTGTGGGCAATTTCTGAAACATCTTGTGGCACTTACTTTTCTTTCAAGAAGTTCCCTGAAGTGCGTATCTGTATTTCTCGAGTAGTACATAGTAACATGGGCTCAGAGAGGAAACAAAGTTAATCCCAAAGCCAAAAGCCCCACTGATATAGTGGGCATAGTGGATTTATCAGCTCTCAGTATGTTTTATGTTTGTCCTTGCAGGTTTTCTGTGTGCAAACAATAAGAGGAAATCCAGGAGATTTTATTTTTCAAGTAGATGCTGATTCAGACAAGGACTTAAGCATGTGCCTCATCCTCAGGATGCAAGAAGGCTCATCTCTATTCAACAAAGCTTTTATGTCAGCACTTAAAAATAGGCACATGCTCAAGTGCTTCACTGAAATAGAAATGTAATTATTTTCTGTGTGTTGACTTTTAAACACTTCATTTAGACTGGCACTTGTCATGTCTTCAGTAATCTGTTCCTGATTCCTAAGCAAACTCCTCTGTCCTCTTCAATAAAGGGTTTAATACTGAGTTTTACAATACACATACCTGTGTTTCTGTGGTTGAGATGAACTTCAATGGCAGGTGGAGAGCTGGGGTAGGGGAATTGCAAGCTGTGGTTAAAAACACTCTCACTTGCCTTCCTTCTATCTGCTTAATGAAGTGTAATATTAGACCTGATGGATTTTCTGTATCAATGTTAGAAAATAACTTTTCCTAACGTATTAAAAGTGCTGCCTTTCGAAAATATTTTTTCGTGTGGTTTGTTTGGTTGGGGTTTTTGTTTGGTTTTGTTTGGTTTTTTTTTTTGTGGGTTTAGATTTTGTTTTGTGGCTTTTTTTTTTTTTTGGTTTGGTTTTTTTTTTTTTTTTTTTGCTAGTAGGGTTTGATACCATGTTTGTGTGGCTGTCCTCAGTTGGATTATTTTGGGAGAAAGGAACTGTACTAACACAGTAGGGAGCCCTTGCTTAATTGCTGTCGGCTTGTATGCAACAGGGCAGCAATTCTTTCATTCCCATGGCAGACAAAAAAATGAAAAGTGGTATTTTTCAAAGCCACCTAAGGTGATGTGCATGTGCAAATCCCATTAATATCTTTTTAGGTGGATTTCAAAAATGCTAGGTGTTTTGGGGAAATCATCTGTGCGAAGTAATGGAAATGGAGTTTTGCGGTGAAGAAAATAGAAGTATTTGGGGCTTTTTCTGATTTGCTATTATGTGAAGGGCAGTGTAATTGAAAAGAAAATATGTGGGAGTATCACTTGGACAGTTGCAGTGTAGGGCATGGAAAACAATTTTTTTTTTTTTTATTGGTAAAGTTACACCAGAAGTTCAAATCTTCCAGAGACCAGTAGAAATAAACAGAGGTAAACCCACCTCTTATTGTGGGGCATCTAGCCAGTACCTCAGGATGCTATTACTGGGCTCTCCATTAATTTCTGATCTCTAATGCTCACTGCAATATAACACTTTTTAAATGTCCCATGCAGTGTGACGTGAATCATGTTAATCAAGAAAATGGCATTGCACAGTGAAAATGTGTTTTCTTGGCAAGCAGGCATTTCACTAGTCTTGAGGCACAAAGCCTAATCTTGGTAAGTCTGTGACTACTGGCCAAGTGCTACTGCTTGACAAGCTTCCTTCTGAGAGGCTTTACCCCCAAAAGGGCCCAGATTCATTGGATTCTAGAAACAGTCCTCAAATTTCTGAGGTGTTGGTCTGCCAAAAGTCACGCCTTCTTTTTTCTGGCCACATTTCCTCTGAAAGGACTTAAGTAGTAGGTTTGGGTTTTGGTGCTGTGTTGTTGTTGTTTGGTTTTTTGTTTTGTTTTGGGGTTGTGGGGGTTTTTTGACACTAAGCTCTAAGAAAACCTAAGAAGACCCAGCTTAAATTTGACTTTCTCTGCCTAGGGCCCAAAACCTGTTCTCATTTATACCAGCAGAAGAGCACACACAAGGTGTGGACTAATGGGCTTAGCTGATTAGTCAGGTGTTCTGCTTCATATCAGAGCAGGTGAGGCTTGGACACAGATTTTTGTTTTTGTTTAAAGCATTATTTTTGCCAGCCAAGCCCTCCCTCTGCATCAGCCAGCAAGAAAAAGAGCTTGGATTTTTTGGGGAAAAAAAAAAATCTTTAGCATATCTTCTGATCAGGTAGTAAGAAACCCACCAATTTTCACAGAATTCAGTTATAGCAAAATTGTAATTTAGCCATGGACATTAAAAATAATTCCTCAAGCATAAAAGGCTTGAAAACAGCATGTGTTACATAGTGCCTTCCCTTTAACTCCATATACAAAGATTGTAGCTCTTTCTGTCTGTGTAGAGCTTCTGTCCTGAGATCTCTGATGTACAGAAAGATTGAAGAGAAGGCATTCGACCATTTCCTTGTGAAATGTCATCATTGCAGCAAGTTCCAACTCAAATCAGATTATTAGACTGGAGAGATAATCAGTATGTGCATCGTTATTTCACAGTCATCTGTCTGAGACTTAAAATACTGTGTAGATTATAAATTAGTTGGGAGGGTGGGGGGAGTGTCTACCCATGCCAGATTTAGGCTTCTGCTGTCCTGCTAACACAGCACTTCACAAATTACACAGTGCAGGACACAAGGCTGGATGGGCCATAAACTTTAAAGGCCCTCAGTGGGATATGTTTGTTTTAGACTCTTAATTATGGCAAATTTTTTCCTGACGATACAATGAGTTTAGAAATACAGATAGTTATGTGTGCTTGGTGTTCTGGATGGGAGCACACTGTGTAGCTATCTAAAATGGGAGCTAGTTGGATGTTGCAATTGGAAAATAACAGATATTGTAGGCATCAGAGATGATTCAAATGAGAATTGACGTTTCACAACTAAGCACGGGCTAACAGGCAGGGTTAGGGCAATAAACATCTACAAATACCTGGAGGGCGTCCACACCAAGCAGAAGCAGAAGTGTTGTTTGGGTTGGTCCAAGAAATATAATGAAATGAAATCTGGCAAAGGAAAAGGCAAGCTGAATATTGCAGAGGGTAAAGGGACAAAAATCCCTGAAACAGCAAAATTCTCTTAAAGAAATTGGTATCAATTTTCACTTTATTTTGAGGTATTTGGCTGCTGGGCTATCATCTAGTTCATCAGAAGGAGTCTTTGCTCAGGTTCTGTCTTATTCAAGCCTAATTATTCTGCCTGTAGGGTAATGTTTTTCACTAAAGCTATTAAGTATTTCTGAACAGTTATATGTTTAGCATACTCTGTTCCCTCCTCTCAGATGCAACCCTTTAACCGTGGAATATATTCTTTCTTTCAATACAAGACAGCTTGGGCGGGTGGGGGAACCTTTTGTTTGTGGAGATTTTTAAACCCGGGGTCTGAAAGCTTTCACCGTATCTCTGTTTTTGGAGGGTCTGTAGTTAGTAGATAGATAGGTGCCTAGTCACAGAAAAGATACCTGCTGAGGAGTGAATGGGAGGATGTTGCCAGCACTTTACCGTTCTTTAAGCACTCTGCACAGTCCAATGTGGCCTGAAGAGAGTTTTTCTTTATAATGTCAAGCCCCCTCCTGCTCCCCTTCTTTCTGGTTCTCGGCCTCTTGCTCAGGTCTTCTGCAGCAGATCTGAAGGCTGAGAACTGGTGCTGCGCTCAGAGAAAATGCTGCTGCTGCCCACTCCCTGCCTCTTGTAGTCCTGTGTTCCCAAAGGGTGTTTGCAAGTAAGTGATGCATAAATAAAATTGTCAAAGCTTGGGCTGCAAGTCACCTGCTTGTTTTTCATGTTCTGCCAAAATCCTGTGTCTCCTCCTTTTCGTCTCTGCTCTCTGGGGATGGGAAAGTCAAGACTTGAGGAGGTGAGGCTGCTGCTGCTAGTTGTTGCTGTGCAAGTGAGGAAATTTTTTCTGCCCTCTGTAGTTACCATCCCACAGATATTTTACTATTTCTGCAGCTGGAGTTGGTGCTGGGTACTCCACTGTCAGAGGTGTATACTGTTCTGTACTGCTCATTTGAGGGCTATCTTCTTGACAGGTACCAGATCCTGAATGAGACAGAGCCAAACACATGGATCTTGGCAGCTTGAGGTCAAGGGTTCCTCTGTGAAAAAAGTTGCACCAGGTATGTTATTTTGTGCATGGAGCAAAAATGAGGTGTATGCAATAAGCTCTGCTTGTATCTCAACTTGTCTGCAAAAAGTAAGGTCATTCTGGCTGTTCTTAAAGGTCAAGCAAAGTACCATGGGTAAGTATTAAATGCTTAGCCTGACTTCAGTCTGGGACAAAGCGATGAAACAACTGAAATGGGCTCCCTTTAATGGAGAATTAAATGCTGGAATATATGTTCTGTAAGCTGACATACAGAGTTGGAAGTGCACGTAGAGGGAATTTCTTCTGTTCTAAAAGTGGGAGACACAAAGAAGATGCTGGAGAACTGATCTTGCCAGGCAATGACAGACTCATGAAAATGAATTTATGAAATTTGACTGCTATTGCTCAGAGTGGGGAATAGTGGGAGATAAGTGGATTGACTTGGTACCACATGGCAAATTATATAGGACCATAGAAGTGCAGTTATAAGTGACTTGTGAACTAGTAAACTGACAGATACCAAAATCCCCAACAAGGGGGACCATCACTGAGCAGAGGCTTTCCAAACGAGGTTGTGAAAGTGTCAGTACTCCGTCCAGACCTGCCTGTTCAGCACTTTCATTGGTGGTCTAGAAAGTAAACACGAAACTGCTACTGAATTGGAGAGCAGTCAGAAATGCACACTGGGAGAGAGAGATGAAAGACTTTGGTTTATCAGAAAATTGTCTTGGGAACATTTGCAGCATAGTACATAAACACAGAGGGGGAAAAAATGTGTTCTGAAATGTGTTCCCTCTAGTGAGGGAAAAGGCAAAGACAGAACAAGTGGCTGAAAGTTTAAGCAAATTTAAAATGGAAAATCAGTGTGCACACAAAAAATGCTAGTGAGAAAGACTGACCACTGGAACAAATTACCATGAGTTAAAAAGGATTCTCTAGCTCTGTCTTCACATCAAAACTGTCTGGGAGATATATTTTAGCCAAACAGAGTTTATTGGTCTTAGGGGTAGTGGGCAGACTGTATTGTTGTTAGGTATAAAGATGGCCAGAGTACATAATTTTAACAGTTTTCTTCTGGTTTTAACATCTTTGAAACTATAAATCTGAAACTATAAACCACTGCCTGCAGTGGTTTAAATTCAGTATAAGTCTCTGCTACTTGCTTTTTGCCTCCCCACGGGAGGGGGAAGTGGTTATGCATCACGGTAAAATCCCATCAATTTAAATAGCACAATAGTAGTGTGCCAGAAGCAGGAGTAACACTTAATGTGGAGCTTTCTTACCAGTGCTCTGTGTCTGCATTGATACATGCAGTTACAAGGTTTGGTTTCAGTTCCCAGTTTCTGGGGTCAGAGTTTCTAACTCTGAGGATTCTGCCACGTCCTTGGCGGGTCTGAAGAAGGTTTTTGCAGAATGTTCTCAGCTTTCCACGGGAAGAAGTGGAGCAATAATGACATGGTATTAAGATGAGAAACTCTTATTCTATTCTTTCTTCCTCCTGTTATTCACTACAGACAAACCAGTCTGCTGTAAGGCAATGTAGATTTAATCGGTCTGTAATTATAATGATGCACCAGAAAGTTGTTGAAGAGGTCACAGAACCCTTCCTTAGAATGAGGATTAACAGTTTTCTAACAGCAAGGAGCTACAATGTCCTTTTTTACAGAAACCTTTGTCTTTTGGAGAGACAGTGTAATCAGTAGGACATAGTTGGTATGAAATAACGTCCCCAACAAAAGCAAATGCCTCCCTTCATGTCTTTTTAGGGTATGGTTGTATTTGAAAAATAATCCAGCCTACAGCATGGTATTGCTTGTAAATTGCGCTAGTTTGTTTCTAAATATCTGCAAGAGAAGACAAACCAGTTTGTTTAGAAAACTGTCTTGACTCTTGTAAGCTAGAGAGTTTATTTGGTATGCTCAAAAAACCTTGCAAAAATGGGCTGCCTTCTGAAATTCAGAAAACATGAAATCCCAGGGCTGATTGGAGATTTCTGGATTTGCCAATTAAAGTGTTCTCACAGCCCTGGGAAAAAAGAAAAAAAAAGTAGTACATGGGAACATATGCACTCTCATGTCTCTCTCCCCGCCATCATAAAGGCTTTGACAGAACTAAGTGAACCATAGTGAAAGTATACCATGGAAGCATCTGGTCTGTGGTTTCAGCTGAATGCCCTTCATTTCATTGTCTGTTTGCTTGTGTGATGAATTTCACGGACTGGCTCAGGTTGTTCACACTGCCTTGCAGGCAAAGGATGTTACCCTCAGCACAGCACTTGATGTCCTTCACGACAGATTGACTTCCCTAGGGAAACACAAGTGTCATTCAAGCAGAGATGATACAATGGAAAGCACATTCTCATGGTTTTGTGAATTGAAAGAAATCGCCGTGTTTCTAGTACAAATGAACATTCCAAATAAAAATATGGCATGGAGAGACCCAGTCAAGAACAGATAAAGGTCTTGGGTTACGTGCAACTTACAGGCAAGTGAAAGGAAACTGGCTGGAAATCTTTGCATAATCCTTACAAGAATGAAAGTGAAACTAAATATCTGTTCTCTCTCTAATTAGCATATTATCTTTTGTATTTTAATGTCAAGAGAAAAAAATAACAAAACTTAAAGGAAAGGAGGAACGAAAAAATTAGAAAAAGAATTAAGATAAGATCTGGGACTTCTCCAAAATCTCAAATGTGAATAACACAAAACTTTCAGCCTTTCTCTGTGTGTGGTCAGTTCTCCAGTTATATCGAATGAAAACTTTCTGTGAAACCCTTGTTACTTTAAATGTCTTTGGATCATCTGTGAAAAAGAGGATCATGAGCAGAACAAACGTGAACCTAAAGGAAATAGAAGTACCATTATGGCCCAATAAGAAATTGATTTGATGGCAGCTCTCCCTCTGAGGATCTGTCTGGTCTTCTCTCTCTCCTCCTATCAATTAATAAGAGAAAATGCATATGTCTTGGCAAAGGAGACACACTGCCTCTTCTATTTTGTGAAAGTAACAGAGATAATGAAAAATTGAGGGCAGTGGAAAGGCGGTTGGAAAGCTGTTATTAATCGCTGGCAGAGGTATTTGTACCCTGGTGGGCCACGTCTTAAGGTACTACAATTTTCTGTAGAAGAGAAAGCCAATGTGGAATGCAGGAGCTGCAAATAAAGGAAGGCGAGTTTGTGTATGCAAGTGGGTTCAGCCAAAGTGATTAGACAGAAGACGTCTGTGATTCTGACAGGGAGGTATAAACATTTAAGCAATTAAAGATAAAGAAGCTATGATCTTTGTTGCTGTTGTTTTGTGTAACTAATCAAGCATGCCTTATCTATTAAGTCCATGTGTGTAAAACTTACATTCAAGGAAGGTTTTTATTCTTTACATTCTACTGTCCCTTATAAGACAAAACAATTTTCCTCCCTCAAAATAAATAATTCTTTATTAAAAAGCTGTTGCATGTGTGTACATTAAAAGAACACAAGTCTTTTTAACCTCTAAAAAGAAATACTGAGGTTAGAGTTTGTATGTTGCGGTCCATTTTAACTCAGCATTAGACTTGAGACACTGTCCTCTCCCAGGTAGTTGAGGAACCATCAAGATAGCCATCCAGAAGGTTGGGCATAGAGGATCTGAAATATCAGAAAGGAGACGGCAACTGAAGGGAGCTGATGATCCAAAAAAAGGGCCAAAGAAACACATGATTTGCGCTTCTCTGTAGGAAATTTCAGATTCACTTTTTTTTTCCTGATGCAAACCAAGGCAAAAAAAAGAAAAACAAAACCAAAACCAAACCAACTAACCAAACAAAAAAAACACCAAAAAACCCCACCAAAAACCAAAAAAAAGACCAAACAAAAGACCAAACAAAAGACCAAACAAAAAGCCCCAAATAATCCCTTGTCCTGAGTAGCCAGTTTGACAGCTTGACAGCTAGAGGACTTGCAAGCTGAAGAACCTGGCCACTGAGCCCCCATGTTATTGGGATGCTCTGGAAGCAAGATGTTCAGGCTGATGTTTGTTGCATTGGCAATTTTAACAGTTGTGGTATCCGGGAAAGCTTAGACTTCACTAAATCAACATCTTCAAGTAGAAAGTTGGCTTTAGAGAATCTGAAACAGGGGTAAGTGTTTGTGCCCATGAGCCAGGCAGATCCAATATGGGATGCAAGTAGGTATCCATCCATATTTGCATACAGTGCAGATGCTATGGCTGAGTAATTCTCCTAGTGGATTCTTGTACACATCGAATATGAAAGAGAATGGAGCATAATACAAATGATCAAAAGAGCTATTCTATTTCTGTTTTGCGGTTTCTTTCCTGCCAGATAGTGGAAGCAAGAGGAAAGTAGTCCTTGTTGAACCCAGGAGAGAAGGTAAGACCGGTTGATTGGGTGCTTAGTGGTTGAGGTGGTTGGAATGTGATGACTTACAGGGAAGGCTATGACAAGTGAAGTCTGTCCTTGACCACACGTGCTATGTGTGCAGGGGCATGTATGTTCATGAGCATGGCTATGAAAATGTACCTACTTTTAATGCCTAGTTTATATTAGATTTCCCTGTGAGGAAGGCTGGGTTTCAGGAATCCATCCAGATCTTTCCTTCACCTTTACAAAATCAATTTCCTTTTCATGGTGCCAGCAAGATACATATTCCGCATCCATTCTCCCTTTTGCAATGTGGGGTGTGTGTCCTTTTCTTGATATGTGAAATCTTACTCTAAGTTTTGGACTAAATTCTTCTTTGAAAGATTCTTGAGGCTCAAGTGGTCAGTTATCTTCCCCCTCCTCTCCACAGATACTTTTTTTTTTTTAATTTCCACGTAGGAGAGAGAGAGAAAATGCTGTTTCCAAACCATATTTCCTTTAGCTGGAAATATGGGAGATTCTGCAAAGAAAACTGTTCATTTGAGAGAATTGCTCAAGTCTGCAGTCTCAAAGACTTGAATAAGCTTTCAAAATAAGCTTACACATACCAAGAAAGATTAATGAATTTTCTGTTCCCAGAGTCTTATGTTAAAAGAAATGCACACAAAAAATGCAAAATGTGTTTGATTTTGTTGAATAAGCATGCACATTAGGAGATGGTTTTTTTGTAGTCTGCTAAATGTGGGTAGCAGTAGTGAATGATAAATGAAATATCTATCCTTGGTGTACTTTAAAACTACAGAAAAATAGTGCTATATAAACTGCAGTTTGCTGTAATCATAAAAGCTCATTAACAATAAAGACATTGTGAAGTGCAGCTTCACTTTTAGTGCAATGAAATGCCCATTTTCATAGATTTCATGACTTTTTTTCCTTATTTGAAGTCCCAGTAAGCTTCATTGTGAAAGTTCTTTCTGAAATCATAATTCTGCAAGTAGAACAGAAGCGAGAGTACAAATATTCAGATCAGATTTATGTGATATAAAAATGCATATCCTTTTTTTTTTTTTTTTTTTTACACTTTGGAATGAAAGCTATTTTTAATCTACAGATAATAAGAATGTTAGAAACAAGCTCCAAAAATAGAGACAGATCAATATTTTAGTTCCATCTGTAAAAAAAGTTTAGAAAGACATTTTTCACAGTTAAGATTGCACCGAAAGCAGAGATTTTTTCATTGTTATGGATGGAAAGATGCCTTCAGGGTAAGGCTTAGAATGGGAGCTTTACTGCAGTCTTTATAATGGAAGTGTTATCAAGTACCTCTATTATAAAGCTGGAAAGATATTTTCATAGTTAAAATGTCTGTTTTCATTATTCTGTTTCAGGCCTTAATATGAGATACTTAACTATACCTTTAGCACATAAGTATTTGAATACAGAGACCTTTGTCGTAAACTTTGATTTCAGTGCTTACAAACTGTTAGGCTACCTTTTTCTTCTTATGGCAGATACTTACCCTAAATAGAGGAGGGGCAGATTGGGCAGATGTTCTGTAGTTGAGGTTTTTGGGCTTTTATTGCTTTTCTCCTTTCTGGCCCTCCTGCCGTGCAATCCTCGGGAGACTCCAATGATATCTTTCCTTGGGGCTGTCTGAGTGTCAGCCAAGGCACACAGTGTGCCCTGGTAAGTGCTCTGTGCTGGACCCCTAAGGCTTGAACATCTTGTGAAAAGAAATTGTGAATGGCAAGTGGATTTTACCGTCATAATCACTAATTTTTATGCACTTAAGCAATCACCACTCCTTGTAAGTGAGGCTTTAAGAATGAAAGTCTTTAACATTAATGAAAGTTAATGTTAGTGAAGGTCTTAACTGAATGCTTAGTTCAGAATGTGTGCTCTTCTGAAGTGCTCACATCACAGATTGGGTTACTCAGTTAAAAATGCTCAAGAGCACTGCATATCCAACCTATGGCAGTAAAAATTGCTGCTTCTTAATAGGCACAATGGGTTTCCTAAAGACTATTTTAGAATATGTGTATAAATTCAAGTCCTATTGTTTATCTTTTAAAATGTTGTTATTGCAAATGATTATTATCTTTCATAATTTTATGTTTTGTGTACAAATGTTTCCATTTAAGAATTAAAGAAATATGCAACCTGTAATGATGTTAATGTGTTAAAACTATGACTAGCCTCAGAAGTAATTATGATAGAATCATAGAAAGGTTTGGGTTGGAAGAGACCTTTAAAGAACTAGTCCAACCCCCCTGTCATGGCCACTAGATCAGGTTGCTCAAAGCCCCAGCACTTCCAGCGATGGGGCATCCACAATTTCTCTGCGCAACCCATTCCACTGTCTCACCATTCTCATAGTAAAAAAAAAAAAAAAAAAAAAATTTCTTCCTTATGTCCAATCTAAATTTACCCTGTTTCAGTTTAAAACCATTGCCCCTTGTCCTGTCACTACAGGCTTTGGTAAAAAGTCTCTGCTTTTCTTTTAAGCCCCCTTTATATAGGGGGCAAGGTGGAACAATTTAGTTGGAAGGCGGAACAATTTTTCTAAACTTAGGAGAAAAGAAAAAGTAGAAAACTCAAGCTGCCAGCTTTCCAGAAGAGAGGAAATGTTTAGCAGATCTGATTCCTGAAAAATAAGGCCTATCTACACTAACCGGATATTCCTGCCACTGTTTCCCAGAAAGGTGTTAGTGGAATTTTTTGGCTGCAGAAGACGGTATGCCAGAAGATTTTTATTATCAGCAAATGTCTTTAGTTTTTGGTCAGAGGTTTGAATAGTCCATAAATTAATCTATTTAATTATATATAATGTTCATAATTGTCTTTATTTATGCATATCTGAATATAGAGGAAAAAAAATATCAAGGAAACTGATTAAAAGAATACTCCGTCTGGCAAAGTCACCTGGAAGATCTTTTGAGTTAATTGTATTCTGTTTCTGTCTAGTAATGTTGCCAGGGTACTGAACAAATGTCAAACTGTGCCATTACTAGTGGTTTGTATTTCTAGCAGTGTTCATATTTTTATCATTCCTTCACCTTCATCTTTCTGAGGACTTCAAGGAATAAAAGAAAATCTATAATTGGTGCTGTATCCATTAGCATATTTACAGAGCAGACTGTGTAGTAGTCATCTTAATATGCTGCCCATACCGTGTTCTGTATGTCAGTGCCTCAACTTTAAAATAACTACTCTGGTCTTTTAAACCTTTGATAAGAGGGAGCATAATTACTGAAGAATGCTTCTGTGATCTTTTCCCTCAGCTGTCTCTGCTCTTCAGGAAACAAGCTTAGGCTTCTTATATTGGAAGGTGATCATATTTCTATAGCAGCCCCTCAAATGAAGACTTTGTGGTTTCTAATAGTTGTTTCAGATTATGTTTCCCCAAATATTTCACTTTTTAAAAAAAATTTGTTCTGTATTGTATTAGCCCAAACTCTTATTTGCTGCTTGTTGTACCGAGAATAGTCCATTTGCTGCTTATTGCTGCTTATTGCACTGAGAGAGACAAGATTGTAGATTTCGAAGTAAAAGGAGAAACTAAGGAGTTGTGACAACCAGCTGATGTGTCCTTGGGCATGAGTATGACGGCCAGTGTCCTGCATGCTGGATAGGCAGGACCCAGACTGGGCAGAAAGGAAACGAGCTGTGCTCAGGGGGATTCAGCCCCTCAACTGGGCTGCAGTTTGGTGGGATACAATTTGTTTCCCTCAGAAAATTTTGCCTAGACATGTTGTTGTTGTGTTGGTTTCTTCTGTTTGTTGGGTTTTGTTATTGCAGTAAATGATGTAACTACCATCGGTCGTAGTCCTTCTGGCCCTCCTGTGCCCCCCAGTCTGCCTCCACAAATCATAGGTCTTTAATGTGACAGGGAAGTAGTGAGGGTTTTAGCTGCTGTAGTCTGGCCTGTATTTTTATGGAAGTGTACATCACCATCCCTTTTTTTTCTTTTTTTTTCCAAAACCAGAAGGTACTATAAGAATCACGAAAGAATGAGTTCTTTTTTTTTTTTTTTTAATTTTATTTTTTTTATTTAGGAGTGCAGTAAAGGACACCGCCATATAGATTACTATAACCTCACAACTCTTGCAAAATTTGGGTGTGAAATACCTCTGGCATACTGCCAGAACTCTCTGAGAATTTTGACCAGCAATGTTTTTGTCGTATTTCCTGTATACTCCACACCTAAGTGCATTTCACAGGTTCCTAGAATGAACGTAAAAGAATGGTACTTGCTGCAGCTAAATGCATGTTTTCTTCCATTGGCATGTAAAGTTTGTAGGTTGCCATATCTGAATACAGATGGAGACAAATATGATAAAGCGTCACTTCAGAACTGGGTTGCTTGGAAAACAAAGCAAAGGAAATAAACTGCTAATTTGAGAAGAGATTGGCTGATCAAAAGTACTTGTAGCTGCCGAAATTGTCTCAGTTCTTATCTTAGGTGGGGAGACTTTCAACTCTACTCTAATACCAGCTATAATGAATGGCTTCATCCTAGCACCAATCGTCTGTGGCATTTTGGTGATAACAGCAGTGTCTGTGTGATATACGATCTTTATCAGCTCTGTGCCTTTTCTAACATTAAGATGTGTTCTCAAAAGTCATTTTGTGCTGTAATGTCATTGCTACCAGCAGATCTTTATTTGTGAATGGACTGAAATTGGAGCAAACCTTATTTTTAGAATTCCATATTTTTTCTACTTGCAGCTCACCTAGCTTTTTTTTATTCAGTAAATATTATGCCTTGTTTGGGTCAAATTTCATATCCCAAGTCTCTTGCTCACGTTTCCCCTTCAGGCAGCAGAATCTTATTCTGCAATGGTGGAACCTGGTCTTGTATGAAGTTCTCTGAGCTTTGCAGGTTGCAGTAGTTCCTAGGTAAAGCCAAAAATGTGTGCCTTTCCTACCTAGGCTTTTAGTATTCTGGTAGACTGTAGCTCTCGGACTGATCCCCTACATGACCTCTGTCTTGTGAGGAACTCTTTCTCTTGCTTGTTTCTTTGTTTTCTGTATAGGCTTGATGCATCACCATACTTTGTTAACTCTTGTTTCAGTAACTAGGACAGTAGATTAACGTGGTGTACTGCTGTTAATCCCAGAAATGTGTCATTAGTGACGAAAAAAGACATATTTTAATTCAGACACAGTACAGTTGAAACACAAATGAGTAAGATATACAGCACGGTAACACAATTGGATCAATAGTTCTATGTTTCCTCCTAAATCTGTTATTCTTCATCAACGACATTCTGAGAGCACCAGAGAATTCTGGAATAAATAATGCACACTCAGTGACTATTGCCTTATTTATACATTTAATAAACAATATTTAAAAAATCTTAAGCTTATACATTATATATTATATTTTCATTACAGTACTGAACAAGGAGATAAAATTACGTTTTCATTACAGAATAAAACAAGGACATTTAAGATAATCTGGAATTACAGTGGGTGATGAAGTATTATTTAGCATTGGGGGATCAGAATAACTTTTGTAACAAGTTCATTTGCGGACCTTTTTGTGTAGAACAATTGTTTTGTTTTGAAAAGTAGCTCTGTGCAGGAAAATAAATGATTTCTTCTTAAAGCAACAGATACTCGGAAAAAGATGGGTAATTGACTTGACTGTCCCTTTACTGGATGACTTGTACAGTTTACAGTTTCTAGCCAATAATAACATCCAACCTCAATTCTTCCTCTATCAGTGTTTTTTTTTTTTTTTCATTTGAGAATAGGCAGTAGATGTAATAACATTTCCATGGGACGTTTTGTCTGGATTACAAGATGACTTTTATTACTTGTATCATGAAGCTTCTTATTTTTGTGTGTATTATTGATACATTTTGTTAAATTTGCTTGGTTATTTTTCACATTGCACACAGAGAAACTTCTTAGTTCCATGATGATGTTCACAGCTAAAACCTGAAAACTCCTAACATACTACTGTTTATCACTTAGTGTCACTTCCAATGTGACAGATGACTATGGTCCTGAAGGACCTTCCCACACTTCATTAACACCCACTAAAAACCATTAAAAATATTAATGAGAATTGATTTCTTCAATAAAAAGAATGATAAAGATTAGATGTAGACCATCAGATAAATGGCATGAACAACCAGCAGTATTAAGGACGAATCTGTGCAAAGTATCACCTTTGAACATTAGTGTCAAGTAGGAGCGCTTTAAGCTAGCCATGAATTTCAACCCAGATGAGAGCCAATGCTTACAATCTGACTCAAGCAAACATGTAGGTTAGCAGAGAGCAGGGGTAGCACTTACATTTCCAGCCTTAAAAATCCTGGCTTTAAATTCTTTCTGCCTTTTTCTCCATGTATTGTGGTGGGTGGTTTGGGGTTTGTTTTTTGGTTTGGGTTTGTTTTTTTTTTTTAAATCCTGAGTTTTCTACAGTGAAAGGTGAGGTCTTGCACCTCGTTCTTGTGGAGCCCCCAGGACACAGTCTTGGGCTCCTGACCTAGTATTTTCACTTCTCCATTGTGTACAAGAGAAGAGATGGTTGTAACATGAGCTGGACTTGTTGCTCCTGATTGAAAATGGAGGTTGGATAGCACGAGATGAACTTAAGACTGCTGTTTTGTTTGCTTGTTTTTGCTGTTGCTGTCCTTTAACTGTTTGACTTGACACATTGCTCTCAGTGATACCGGAACTCAACCCTTAAAAAACTTCAACAGAGATATTCTGTAAATCGTTGTAAGTGTTGATCATGTGCTAAATTAGTATCTTCACTTTTACCCCCTATGTGGAGTATCTGGAAAATCCTATTCTTTCTCCTGTCATCAAGTTGTTACTTTCTCATGCAAGAGAGACAGAGGGAGAAAGACCTAGGCGGAATGGCTGTACTGTTCTTGGTGAAGCCATTCACCTTTCAGTTTGCTGACCATCTTGCTGAAGACTGTGGTTATTAACCACTGGCTGTTAGCCACTGATCCTAATGTCTGTCCTTTGTGTTTGATAACTTGGACAGTCAACCACTCCTTTTTCAAACAGACCCACATGAAATAGAAAACCGTACTGACCTGGGAGGGGGAGATCCCATGATTCAGAAGGTGTGCTGACCCCTGCATTTTCCCCAAAAGTAGGAAAGTCAGTAGCGTATGTGCTCTTTTCTGAAACAAAAAAACCCCACAGCCCAGACAAGCTTTCCCTCATGAGACTGTGAGCCTTCTTTCTGAGACATTCCTGTCCTCCTCTGTCCTGAGCAGCCTCTTGCTTCAGCATTGCTTCTAAATCCGTGTATGCTGATAAATGAAAAACAAGAAACACCTAGTAAAGTGTCAGCACTCCATGATCAGTTAATAATCGTTACTTATTCTTTTCAAAGTGGCAGCAGACTGTCCACCAGGGATCTGCATCAGTGGCAAAGAAATCCTTCAATGCTACTTACAGTTTGAAAGCTTGATTCTGTTCATTTGTTAAACTCCCATCCGGAGTGCTTATTCCTTTGCATTCCTCAGGTTTATAAGATTGCTTTAGAAAAACAGAAGAGCCTGTCGTAGTTCCTATGTGGTGTTTGTAATGGTATGTGTCTTATGCCCGATTTATACACGTAGTGTGCCTGGAGGGTTATGAATAATTATTATCTTACATACAGGCCTCTTCAAGATCAGAAAATGCAGACCTGTGTGACCCCAGTGCAAATAATTTCTAACATCTGTCCGCCCTGAACCTTCGACAGCCATGGCCCAGGCAGTACATGGGCTAGCCCAAGGAAACTGGGGCCAGCGGCAGGGGCTTTAACAATGTACAGTTTTGCCTGGGCTTTGAACAGCTTGCTGCAAACTATGGATGATGTTGATCTGGTACCAACCTTAGCAAATTAATTGCTGCATTGCAGCTGTTTCTACTCATTATATGTCCATGTGTTTTGTATTTAGAAGGTGACAACCTTAAAAAGACCTTGAAAAACTTCCCGGTTCATGCTTCTGCCCCTGAAGAAGATCAGCTATGCCTGAATCTTCTTTAATGATGTTTGTTTGTCAGGCCTGTTGTCAAAAACCCCTCCAGTGGTGGTTCTGCCAATGTCCCCAGGCAACGTTTTCCTCTCCTAACTGCTGGAAAGATTGTCCTCAATTTGACAGCAAGAGAGATTCAAGTTGATCAAAACTATTACTGTTCATTCATAATAGAAATTGGAAAATCATTTATTTTCTTCTTTGCAGCAATCTTTAATCTACCTGAAAGCTATTACCTTTCAGCCCTCTCTTCCTCACACTGGACAGCTCCAGCTCTTGTGGACTTTCCTTAGAGGGCAGGCTTTGCAGCTTACCAATCCTTTTTCGCTTCTCATGTAAACTGTCTTCACCTTCTCGAAAGATGATACCCAAACACGGAAGCAGTCTTCTTAGCACTGAGCAAAAGGATGGTTTTCTATTTTTCAGGTTGTATTGCTGTTTGCAAGTCCAGCTTGAATGCATTCTTTTTTCAGGAATAGAATAAGTGTTGTCCAGTTCAACTTGTGGCATGCTGTAATCCTCAGATCCCTTCCTAGAGAGCTGATGCATGGAGACAGTCATTCCCCATCTCATATACTCCTTTAGGAAATACTTGTTTTCACTGAATGACATTCTCTGTTTCCAGATCACTTTATCCACATTGGCCAGATCACCTTGAGCTCTAATGCTGGCTTTTGCAGCTTCTCCATCCTTGATGCTATTTGCTAAACTAAGTTCTGGAAGAAATTTAAAGACGATAATGTGATTCAAAGCATGTGTCACAAAGAAGCAAGGTGCTTTCATTGCAAATCACTTCAAATATTTGCAGTAGAGCCTGATACTGATCTAGAAGCCCAAATATAGCAATCCAAAAGCTTAAGTTAATGTATTTTAGTGCTGTATTGAAACAAGACCCAAGTGAGCTCATTTCAACACTTTCCTGAAGCTCTTGATGATAAATTGTGGGAAACAATGATGGCCCTATTCCAGCATGAGAATTCCCCCATGTACCCTCTGTGACAGTAATGGGCTCCCCATGTGTGATGTATAAACTTCCTCCTTCTGGGAGGATGGTTTTATAAACATATGGAAACCATATCCATCCAGAGACTAACTTTTCTAGTTTCCTGGCTAAACTCCTTCCTATGATCACTTGTGCTTCTCACTCCCATTTCCATGGGGATAAGCTGTAAATTGAGGATTTACTTGAGAAATGAAGGATGCAAAGGGAAAAATATTCTTATGTCTGCTCTGATACTTGGAGGAAGATATGTTTTTCTTTGAAATGAAGAATGAAAGGCACACATCTAGCAGAATATCAAAAAGACTACTAGCTTTTTGTTTTTAATGGAATTATATTTTTTTTATAAAATCAGAAGAAGAACTTTCATACTGATCTTGATTTTCTAAACCGTAACTCTCACTGCAGTAAAACAATCCTGGCTTTGTAATCCAGGTGAGAGGCCCAGAGCTGAGCTGTAGGCATTTACTATTGGCTTGCTTAAGAAGGTCTATAAAATATGGCAGGCAACTGCTGTACTAAAGCGTTTATTAAGTTTGTAATAGAATATAATTTTTTAGTTGAACAATATCTCAGAAGGATGAAGGTTATTTAAACCAGTGCAGAGTAGATAGCTTCCATGAGTCTGACACTCAGTCATGGCCTTTTAGATGACCAAAGAATGACATCTTGGCTAGAAGGTCTCTACTGTAACCAAAGAGAAAGGAGTGTTTCCAGAGCGTAATTCATGTGATCCATCTTGGATGCTTCTACTGGGGGTAAGTGTCTTGATATCTGAAGGTACCTGGGTTTTCCCCTTCGTTGTAAGTGGCCCTCACATGGGCAAGATCCTAATATCTTAGTGGCTGAAGTCCTACTCAAAAATCCTCAGAAGAATGAGAGTACCTCTACAACATACAGTGAGTTGCAAATTTTTTTTTTTAAACTGTCAAGGATTTAACTCTCTCTCAGTGTGGTTTGTGCAGCTCCTAAAGTATTTGGGGCTGGAACCTGACAGGTAAGTACAGTCATTTCCTTATTTACTTCTTGGAGATTTAGGATGGCAAGGGAATGGCTAGTTGAAAGAATATAGTAGCAGAGTTCTGTGCTGTGTCTAAACATTTTCATTTCTTTTCTTCTGCTCAATATTAAAATTATTACTCATTGTAACTAGTTTCTGCCTCTTTACGTGGGCAACAGGTAGACTAAGGTAGCATTGAATAAATCTCTGAAAATGGTGGTACGCAAGAGACAAAAGTGCTGGCTTGGAGTAGGCATGTGCTATGACTCATTGTGACTGTCACTGGTGGGAAGAAAAATAAGAGGGCATTCCCTCTGCAGAGTTGACTAAGTTGAAGAAATACATAGAAGTCTAGAAATAAAGTTTTAAAGCTTCTTCCCTCCTCCCCCTTTCCTTGTTCACTGAAGCAGTCTGATACAAGTGCCTTCTTGGTATTTGAGTTCACCTTAGAGAATTAAAGGAAATAAGGTAAACATAGGTTTTAATAGACCTCTCCCTAATTCTACCGCATAATGTAGGCTAATAGTACTTTAAAATAGTCACTTGGAATGTTAATGAGTTTAATAACTCATTAAAGAAAAAAGAAAGTGCTGAACTACTTCCTAAGAAAGCTAAATTCTACTATAGGTATACAAAAATATTTATCTTATGAAGAATTTTATTTTAAAAATTAAGGTCTTGGCTGGGCACGTGCAATTTTTTAAGAAATGGATATCTAGTTATGCTGATTAAAACACCAAGCAACCAAAACCTTTCTATTTTAAACAGTGTAGTCAGTATCTTAGGAATGAAAACCCACTGGTCTTGAGAATTTAAAAATGGACAAGATCTTCCTTTAAACTATATTCTTCCTTTCAGTGCAGATGCCGTGAAGTCACTCGTTGCTACTAGAAACTATCACTGTGCAGGGTGCTCTGCCTGTAATCGGAGATATAGCTGGAGCCCAAGATTAGTAAGGTTTGACTTAGCAGATGAGACTAATGTCCAATATCCTCCGTCTGGTAGTGGCCACTCCTCCTCTCTTCATGTCTGTGAGAACCTGGGGGTCCCTATCTCTTCTTCAGCTTTGTCTCTTTGAGACTTGAGAGCTCAGGTTTCTGTTTTGGATCCTGGAAGGAGGTCACTGGGAGCTTTGCCACTGACTTAGCAAGACTTGTGTCTTACCTTGACAGTCCTGCTTTGTAGACGGAAGCAGTGGCTTGCGTCTGCAGTGTTCGATGGGCTGATAACTCACTGAGGTTCTTCCTGGCTTAGGAGTTTAACAGCTGCTGCAGATCAATTGCTGAACTATTTGTTTTAGTAAATTGCCCTTCTGTCTTTCATGTCATCCAATACCACAGAGAAATGCCACTTTATTATAAACTGACCGAAGACTGTGAAGCCAAGCGTGGAAATGTGTGTGTATGTGGTTTCTTTGGTTTTCCACAATAATTTTAAAGAAGTGTGGAGAGAGCACAAAGAGGTTGCAGGCAGAAAGTCTGTAGTGGAGAAAATGGACAGGATGCGCTCATGACTCTGGAGACAGCTTTGTTCTACTGGCTCAGTGCTCAGAGAAAACAACTCTTTATTGCTGTATTAACAGCATTAGCCATTATCCAGAGCAAATTTTTATTCATGACACACCTGGCCAATTGCCTAACCAATTTTTTTTATACTTAGTCACAAAGAATGATGTGTTTACACAAAAAAATCCCTCCTTTGTTGTGGTTTTTTGGGTGTGGGGTTTTTTTTGGGACTTATACTCTTCCTTGGGTAAATAGTAGGTTTCTAAAAACAACAACAACAACAACAACAACAAAATCTGTTTTCCTTTAGTCAGAGAAAATGTTAGATTTCAGATTCTTAAATTTCTGACCCTTCAGTTCTGACCCTTTTTTTAGAGGTAAAATACAGAGGAATGAAGTGAAAAAAAGCTCAAAACCTAAAACCAATTAATGCATTTGCAAATTAAAACCATAAAATACCATGAAATCTATAAACCTTTTTTAAAAAACATCTTATTTTATTTAAAACTTATCTCAGACAACAGAGAATGTTTCACCCAGCTACACTAGCAGACAGAAGAAAGACTAACTTACTGCATCTGGCTGCAATTCTGGCTATTCTGCCTATTTCTGCCTCTATGTCATGCTGTACTGATCCACTGGTTGTGTCATCAGCACTGTTTTGTGGCTCTGTGCTATAGAAAAAAGTGTGAAGTTGTCAATGCCTCTGCTGCTGTTGGCTGGTGAGATTTCTGGCCACAGTATTAACTGGCCCAAAGTATTCCAACATGAGGAACCAATGGCCAGAAACAACTGCCTCGCTGCCTGTCTTTAACTCTGGTGTTGTGATAGAAACTCTTTTGACCTACTATGGTATTGTACTATAGACTCATAGAACGGTCTTTTAACATTCTTTGTTGTTTCTTTGCTTTTGACTTTGTGAGCACTCTCATACAGAGCGACAGAAGTGCTTTCTGGTAAGATGGGGATTTCTTCCCATCCAAACCTGTGTTATTGTCAAAGATGGAGGACTGCAAGCACTCAGGGATTGTGAAGGTGCTAGAGGAAGAAAGGGCTGTGAATTCTGATTTGTTAAATGCTTGGGACTGATGATACTATCTGATTAGGGACTCCCTCCTGAATCTGCGTGTAAAATGTTGTGAGCCCAAGGGTCTATTTGAAAACTGGAGCTTGGCTCTGTTACCCATGTCAGGCTGGACTCTTGCTTCAGAATCAATAATTTCTGGACTAGGGTTGATGGGGGAGGAGAAGCACAGGGAAAACTATCACTGGAGATGTGGGTCTGTTTTTTTACTTTTTCTGTGTGAGAAGGTAAAGATAGGGGGTATCATGCTATAATTTTACCTGGCAACCAAGGGGGGAAAAAAAAAAAGTACTCCTCAGTTTTGTTTTCAGAGGGACCTATTTCAACTTGAATTGAGTTATACAATGCAAAGAGGGTGAGCTGGGGACGTGCAGGAAAGGAAGAATCAGCTGCTGTATGATACACTTGGCTGTTTCCTAATGTTTCTTAATGAACGAGACAATGAGACTGGGCCTTAAAATAGAATTTGGGGGAGGGAGGAGAGAATAAAGTTCCCTAAAGCATAATTAACTAGAGAGACACTTTTCTATACTCATGTATATTAATCTTCAAAAGTGAGAATAAAAGTAGGGGAAAAAATATAAAGGAACTAGGGTGAAGTAATTTTCCCTACTTTCTTAAGACTCACAAATTAAGTCTTGCTTAAAAAATAAGAAAAGAAAAGAAAAGGTTGACTTCAAGTAAGGGCCTTCAGGGCAACAATATAAAATTATATGGATATTTAACTGCTCTGTATCATGGTGGTATAATTAAGACAAAGTACCAACTGGGTTAATACATACCGTGACTGTGAATTCCAAATTAATATATATTAATTTTAAAGAAGATTTAAAAAAAAAAAACCAACCATGACCAACCTCCCCCCCCCAAACCCCAAAAAACCAAACCCACAAAAACCCTGAAATGGCATATAAGTATATTATAAGTAGATTAGCAATATAAATTTAAAGATGAAGAGTCCGCTAAACACTGCCTCACACTATAAACAGTGTGATGATTTTGTTTGCATATCTACTTCTATGAAGGCAGTTAACAATATTTATCATCAAAGAGCTTTTACCAAAGCATTAAAATACTTGCAAAACCATGAGCTATCTGTATGTTTTCATACGAATTTCTGAAATGAGGACACTGGGTGAGATAAGGTAGAGCTTGCCATGAAATGAGAATTTTGTTATAACTATCTATCTAAATCTCTCTCTACATATATAACATAAAAAAATTAAGAATCTGAAGGCTCTTCATTAGGTTTCATGGTGAACCACTCACCTCTGAGCACGTGTCCTCGTAGTGTGATCCTGCGTTTCAGAGCGGTTACACCACTGGGTGTGAACACACCATTCAACCAGGTGTCTCTCCCTTTGGATGTATCTGAGTTTTTGGGTGATCCTGGAGCTCTTGTGCAGATGGGCTCCCCTCCCCAGTCTGTCAGTCCTACTTGAGGAACTTTGGGGCCAAAACTTCAGCCAGCCTGTCACTGTGCATGTCTACTGCTAGCAAGGTGTGACATCAGTCAAACCTAACACCAGACAAAGCTAACTGGGGCCACTTAGGGTGTTACCCTTCCATCAGTTCGTCCGTCCCTTTTTGGACACCCTACAGCAGAGTCAACAGGAGGAATGTGTGTGCCTGTTTTGAAAGATTTAGTGCTAAGTATCTTCACTTAAATCTTCCTCCCCTGGCAATAACCTCCCGTGCTTGGGAGTTGGCTGGCATCACTCTTTGGCATTTTTTCACTAACTCATGCCTGTGAACTTGGGGGCTGCTGGAACTAAACAACCTGTTGGTGTTAGCTGGTAAATGATGATTTCTGAGGATGTCAGAAGAACCTAAATGGTGGAAAGAAACCCTTAAAGAAGTAGAGAAGTGTGAAATATTTTGAGAATTTGGGTCAAGTGCTCTGCTAAATCAAAACTTTTGTATGAATTTCATTTTAAACTTGTGCCTCCTAAGTTGTAAGTAAAAGATTGTGCCCTTCTGCCCCGAGCTTGACATCTTCTTAAACTTGCAAACTGTCTCTAATGATCTAATGTACGCTTAAATGGACAAAATTAAAGTTCAGGGTGCAAACGGAGTATCTGCTTTCTTACATCTCAGTCCAGCCTGTTGCACTGGCAATTTAAAAACATTTAAAATAAAGTTCCTGAAAGTATTTTTGTGCTAGAGGTTTGCCATTTCTGGAGATTCTGGTGACACTGTCTTGTGTTGAAAATGACCCTGATGATACCCCAGTGATAGATGGAAGGTAGAAGGGAAGAGAAGAACACAGCGTTCTTCCCCTTGTTGTGCCGGAAAGATAAACACTTCTTCCGGTGTGGATGAGCAGAGAACTTCAGGGAAGTTTGTCATCGCTATGTTCAGCGATGAATCACAATCACTAAAAGTGTGCTCTCTGAACAAACTGAAGGGAATCAGCCCTATCACGACAAGACTGTGTTGTAACAAAGACAGTAGAATTATAGTGAATATGGGCTAAATTTTTACTTTGAGGTAGCTAGTTGAGGTCACTGCTGTCACCTTCATCCGTGAGAGATTTGATGCAGCTGGGGAAGTTAAACGCTGAGGTGAGAGAGATACAGGTGCAACATTTTGCTCTGGTTAGTGACACAAAAATGGGAAATTGAGGTATTCCTTCAGTCAATCTTGATTTAGGCACCCTGGCTTAAAGAAAGCAAATGCTGGAAAAAGTTGACTCTAGATGTGATCCTTATCTCCATTCCTTTGAAATACAAGTTACCTCAGCTGGTGGGGAAGAAGAGCTGCCTCTTCTCTCCCTGTTCAGTAGGGTGCTCTCACAGCTGTGAAACTGTTAAACATTGCCCCAGGGGGAGTGCTATCTTGCTATGGAAATGAATTCAGAAATGTGACATTTTGCTGGCAGGGACAGGTGGTGCCTGTGAGAGCCTGACTGACTGCCATCGGTTTGCTTGATGGATTGACTCCCATCACTGATGAGCCAAAATTCATTGATTTTGCTCTTTCTCCTCCTCGGGTTGACCTTCTCAAGATGGAGAATGTGCCAATTCTTTACTTTTTTTCCCCTACCCTTCAACTCATCCCTGATCCCTTTTGTTTATTTCCTTTTCTAAAAAATTAGATGCCTTAATCTCTGCTAATTATAGATTGAAGATAAGGGAGGTAAGTTAATGGGCTGAATAGAAGAGCAAAGTGTACAAACAGCAGATCTGCAAGTGAAGAGTCAGAGGTTGTTGCAGCTTCCCATTGTTGGGAACCAATGTATTGTCAGGACAATTGTGCTGTTGTCCCCCTAAAAAACATTGTCATGAAGAGGAGAGAAAAAAGGGGGGCAGACAGAGTAGAGGTAAAAACCTTTAGAGTGAATTCAAGATCAGGTCACCTCAAAGGTTGGTGCTAGGTGGCTGTCACTTCCACTAAAAACAAAAGTAAAACCAAAGGCTACTCAGTGTAGAAAAAGGGCAGTGCCAAAAAGATGGCTTGGAGTCTTTGACCATAAAAGGCTTTTTTCTTCTAGGATCACCTAGTGGGGATGGTGTAAGAGGACTTTACTACCAGCTGTGGCAGGGCAGTTTGAGTTTAAGGACAGCTTCAAGTAAAACAATCGATCAGTTAACTTGAAATGTTTTAGACTGGGAAGTTGAGATAACCTGACTTTTACCTAAGGCAAAGTAAGGAGTGCATCTGAAGGCAGGGAACATCTGGTCTCCAGCTGCTGATGGGGCAGGAGCAGACACAGTGGGAACTGCAATTCTTTCTCAGATTTTTCTGGTAGTAGTACGTTCCCTTCTGTGACAGAGTTCCCTTCTTTTATCTTAGGAACAAACTGCTGCTTATAAGGGAAGGTAAAAAACATAACTGGATTACAAAAGAAATCTGGTTTGTCTTTTTTCTGTCTCTTTAAAAACCACTCAAATTCAGGCAATTTGTAACTTAAGTTTTGCCATCTGTTAAATGAAAGTAGTGGTACTTGCCAAATCAAGGCTTTAGGTCCCATCTCTGATGGGGATCTGAGGGCTGACAATGTGCAACTATTATAGCTGTTGTAACTGCTCTACAAATAATTCTTAATATGATTTTAAGGACCATATAAAATGTGTTGAGTGTAAGTCCCCCCAGTTCAACAAAGTCGCTGTTTTCTCACACGTCAGGATTTTTTGAACAACTTCTCCCCAGAGCAAGAAAAGTAAGAGGGGAGGCCTGGTGTGGAGGCTGCAGGTGGGGAGAACCTCCTAGATGGACAGGCTTGGCAGTGTGGCAGGGGAAGGACAGCATGAGGAGGAAGGGAATGGGGATGTAATATAGAGGGAAAGGGAATCTCCTTTGCCCCAAATGGTGGGTTCCAAGTCCTTGACTTTGGTTAAAAAGAGTTTGTGGATCCCCTGTCAAGGTGCTTAGGGAAACATTCACAAGGCTCAGTGTGAAGAGTGCTGAAGAAGGGTGCGTGGGCAGGCAGTTTAGGGGTGCTGGTAGGAGGGAGGTGAATGCAAACCCAACCATTACCACCGAGGGGTAATGGAGGATACGGGGGAAGGTGAATGCCTCAGACATGAGCCCAGAGGAGACAGGCAGGGCAGTATGGAGCATCCCTTCAGCGCAGTGTCAGGAAAAAGGCTTGGAAGCGGGCTGTGGGGGCATGGATGGATGTGAGGAATCCTGAGGAGGCTGAAACACTGAAAGGGGTGTGACGCCCAAGGCCCCTCTGCCTGCACTGCTCGTTATTCTGATCACTGCCAGATGCGGAGGTGCCGAAATCCTCTGAGCAAGATGGTTCTCGTGGGACTGCCAGTTTGGTGTTGCACAGTGAGGAAGCATAAGATAAGTCATCTGTAGTTGTGAGTGCTTTTCCTCACTGAACATCCACTGACTGGTCATTTCTGTCAATACCTATTTACACCTAATCGCTGCTTCTCAGTTTGAGTCTAGAGTTAAAGGCTGTAGCTCATTTACCTACCTGTACCAATTCGCTCTGATACAGGGATGGTGTAGGGCTGAGAGACGGCCTGCTGTAGGCAACAACCTCATTCCAGCATGTGCTGGTAAGATTTCTCACGGTGGCAACAGTAGTTTCAGGATGCAAACCCTGATGATGCTGTACCTTTTCTTTTCTTTCAATTTCTTTTTTTTTTTTCTTTTTTTTTTTCCTTTTTAGAATAAAGGGCTGAGCCCTTTAATTATACTCCCTGGTGATAGAATGCTTAGTACAATACAGAAACAGATTCTTAATGAGTGTAGTTAGCCACCTCTTTTGTATCCATAGCATAGTTCAAGAGGAATCTAATGTACTACTCAGTAAAATGCATTGGCCGTCTCAGCTTTACCTTTACTGGAAAACTGTAAACACCATATTGAAAATGTTACATTCAATTCAACACAGTCTGAAATGATTGACAGTATCTGCTTCAGAGAGGCCCAAGACTAAGCTAGCATGAACACTGCATTACCTTGTGCTCAAAGAAACTGCACCATATCATGGGGAAAGTCATTTGAAGGAGTCCACACTGTGTAGTGACTTTGATTGCATTGCAGCTGCCTTCATAATGTACTTCCTGTAGGTAAGGGACACAACATTTTCAGTCCTGGGGTTTCATCAGATTTCTTGAGCAGCCTGTGTCCTCACAACCCAAATATAAAAAGTCCCTCTGACAGCAAAGTTGGAAAAACTGGAGAAAGTACATTAGGTTTTGTGCATTAGAGATGGTGAAGGACTAGTAAGTTATTTATAATTTAGGGTATGGGAAAGAGGGAGAAACCTAACTTTTAATTAGAAACTTTCCAAGGAGAGGAATACTTGTCTGTTTGCTGAAAGGAAAAAAAATTCTAACATTTTAACATGGGCAATTGCTAGCAAACTTTTGTCTGTTCTGTGAGAAAAAGCAAAATAAAATCCCAACTAACAAGCTGATGTGGCATTTCAGTATAATGAAATCTGATAGTTGATGTGGTTGGGTCATCTGTAACTGATACTGTTTTTTCCACCCCATACAAAAACATGGTTAACAAGTAATTTTTTTTCTGTTTGTGTGTGTAGGGGTGGGAAAGTTGAAAGGAGGTTGCCTACTTAGCATCTTGCTTCTGGGGTGGGGGGGAAGGGAGACTGAATGCCCTGCCTCAAGATAGCAGGGAAGGACGTGGGAGCTGCTAGCACCCTCCTCGTGGGAGAGGAGAGAAGCCTGAGGTGCCCTGCACCTCATCATCTGGGAGAGCGAGGATGGTGGAGTGGGTGGGTGAGGGGCTAGCTATGTATTTGGCAACCGGAGGGCATATTTCAAACAAAGTGTTGTCATATAAATGAGGTTGTTTTGTCTTAATTAAAAAAAAAAAAAAAAAAAAAAAAATCCTGTACCTAGAGCAGTGTCTGCCTCCCTGGAAATGGGACTAGAGGAGGATGGAGTGCTGTTGATGGAGCTCTGCTGCAGAGTACTTGATTTGAAAGGACAGTCTAGCAGGTCCAGTGGATTTTTGTGAGTGATTCTGGGCTTTAAAGCAAAGCACCTACCTTGTGTTTATCTTGAATGCACAGTTCAGCTGAGAATGAATGACCACAGCAAGCTATAAAGCAGCATGAGCAAGCTGGCTGAGTAGTATTTGCTGAATTTCCTAAGCAAGTGGAGTAGAAAGTGTTAGAGCTATATGAGAACTGACCTGGAAATACATTAAATCTAGTAGGTGGAGATGAGTGGGGAAACGAGAGAGAAATTTAATACTTCACTGGGGAAAAAAAGCAATTTAATTACCCAAGATGTTTAGGTAGAAAACATATTCCTAGAGGAAAAAAAAGATTTAGGTCTCTAAAACTTCATAGCTGACACTGCTGCAAAAAACCCTAAAGCTGCAAGTTAAGGGGTTCAAGGACCCTAAGGTCAGGCCTTGGGATTCTCTGGGTGAATGGGAGAGAGAAAATGCTGCAAGTCTTACCTGGTTACCTGCAGAAAGTTTTGTTGCTGTCAGTCGTGTGCTTTGATCCAATTTTGAAGCCCAACTCTGCTGCCGTAGGACTTCTGCACTTCAGGTGTGCTTCTGAGCATAATTTGGGTCTGCTGCCTGGGGTCCCGAGTGCTGATTCAGACAGCTATCAGGTGACCCTCCCACCTGTGCTACTGTGGGAGGGCAGCTAAAATGTGTCTGTTAGGACACAGAGGGGAAGGAGACCCATTAGCAATGCCAGCAGTGCTCCTCATGGACATGCCTGTACAAGGAAAGTACATGGTTATGCACATGCAGAGTTTCCCTAGGGTAGAGAAAAATGCTGTGGAAGCCTCTGTACGGTTCCTGAAAGCAACGCTTTTCAGCACCCTGTGAAGACATAATACCTTCTATGGGTCTCTGCTAGAAAAATGTCTCCAGCTGTCACTCCTTGGGTGATGCATCTCCTCCTCCTCTCTCTCCGTCACAGAGCATTTTGGCTTTTTAGAGCAGAGATTGCACTTCATGTCAGATTGATGGAAAGCTGAGCTGTTTATCAGAGGAGCTAATTCTCAAGATTTCATTCTGCCCTGTGTGAGTCAGTAAACTTGAGAGTGTAGAAATCAGCTAGGCTTTTGCTAGAGAAAGAATCCGTACCTTTACTCTGTATGTTGGGTTTGTTTGTTTCCCCAGTGATTGTTACCGTGTTTAATGCATTGCCTTTGTGAAACGCATGTATGGTCTCTGAGTATGCAGGAGTGTGTGTGCATGCTTGGTGCAAGATAGTCTTTTTAGTCCTTTTAGGGTGTTCGGGTCATTGGGATCCATTTGAGGTGGTCCAGAATACATTATTTGTCATTTGGACAAATTGTCCTCTATGAAAAGTCATCTTGGTAGCTGGCGAGGTCACAAGAGTCAATATATACCACAGCTTTCTTGCTTTTTTTCCCCTGAAAAATAAACACGCTCTAAGTGACCAATAAATGCTTTTTGCAACTTCAAAGACCTCATCTGGATAGTTAAACTCACTTTGTTTTTACTTCATGATGCTAAAGTAGGGAAGGCAGAAGACTTTTATGTTGAGAATCTGTGCTGTAAAGTTTAAAATGAATGTGAACTGCTCACAGTTAGGGTTAAATGTGCATGGACATCTATGCTTTTGCGTACACAGACATGTTCAATAGGACTTCATAATAGCATTTTGAGGGGAAAAAATCTTTAAAAGTATAGAAGTGGCCTATGACATTGGGTTGATCGTTCGGAGCTTGTGTAATACTTACTTTTTTTTGCTTTGTTTTTCTAACAGCAGCTTTCTGATTAAAAAAAAAGACAAAACTAACCATGAAGATAACTTCAACTCTCAATTTGCATGTGTAAATTGAGGCTTTTCCAACCCACCACCTCAGTTCCCCAAATATATGTTTGTGCACTTTCTCCTTGCCCCCAGCTGTATTTGTCTGGAGGTACCAGTTGTGAAGAAGCTATGGGAATCCATTTCTAATTCTGCCAGGCAGCAGGTGGAGAATTAGCGTTGTGACTTTCATTACGGGAAGCAGGAGGCACCAAGGATCTGGACCCAGAATCAGACATTTCAGTGAACCTGTATCACAAATGGAAGGCTCCTGAGATTTATTACTGCTTTCCCAGTGATAGATTGCTTTCCCAGTTTTTCTCTCGGTAGTTTTGGACCGTAATTCCACCTAACACAACAAAATAAGAAAGCTGGCGTCGGGCAGATGCTTTTAAGTGAGGCACTCAGAGATGTGGGAAGGGCTGCAGGAGCTGATAGCTGGGCAGCGTGTTCCCCGGACCGGCCGCAGCCACGGGTGCCGGCCCGGGGTGGGTGCTGAGCACAGGCAGCTGTGACTGAGATAAGTGGAGTCTGCGAGTCCTTGGCACCTCTGGCAGCAAGATGATGTAGTCTGGCAGAGTGAGGGCTGGCTTTGGGAGTCCGGGGACCTGCAGCTCTAAACTTGTCTCTGCTCCTGACTTGTCTATGTGGTCGCAGGCAATTCCTGCGGTCTTTGTTCCCCTTTCTCCAACTGCAAAGTGAGGAAAGTATTATTAGCTTTTCTCACAGGGTTGGAAGATAAATTCATTAATATTTGTGAAACATCAGATACCGTAGTGATGAGTGCCACAGAAAAGCCCATGAGGAAATGAATAATTAGGTATTCAGAGCCGGGTATGGATGTTATGCAGTAAATAAGGTGAGAGTACATGTTGAACGATGAGGATAAAAAGAAATATTGAATAGCTAATTCAGTCCCAGAGCGCCATCCAGCTTGATGGACTGTTTGAAGGAAGGGTCACGTGGAAACTTCTTACGCAACTGTGTTGTTAAAGATTGTATTGTAACACACGTACACCAGGGGTCTAAATTAAGGTCACCTGTACAGCATTAAATGTGATGTTTTCCTAACATTTGATAGTTTACTTTGTATCTAAGCTTCATTTTAATGTCTCTTTTCAGTTTCTAAAATAGTACTTGTTTTGTAATATATTTTGGGATGAAAAACATGATATGAGGGAGAAAAGATGTTGCCTTTTAACAGTAATGAAAATTGATTTGAATACATACTGAGGCGAAAATTACCTCATCACATGCCCTTCCAATAACAGGGCCAAGGCTAATCTTACAAAGCACAGGTGTATTTAAACAGATGAGAGGTAAATTACCTGCTGGTAACTGCAACTTTGAATTTAACACCAAAGGAGTCTAATTATGGTAATCTGAGTGTCAAAAGTTGACACTTACTAGGCAAAAGACTAGTCCTATTACACTAGAGGAAAATTACCTATGCCTGCATAACAAAGAAACTAAAAACAGGTTATATACTGTTTGCTGGGTGTGGTAGTTAATTGCAGTGCTGCCAGCCTCTTGTTCTTATTCCTATAGATAGGACCCATATGTGCATTACCTATGAAGGGATAAACTCTCCTTGCTACAGATAACATTAATTCCAGTTAACAAATTTAACAACAGTGCAGCTTAGTTTTGGAATGGGTGATATAAGTAGAAAAATAGTAGCTGGATAGATTATTGAATTAATTTCCTTGATATTTGTTGAACAATATGTTTGCTGGAGAGTACTTGGTCAGCTATGACAGCAAATGGTATTTGTTGAATAAATTTGACAAATACTGGTGGAATGTATCTAATATTTGATGAATGTAGCTTGGCAGGCCCCTCATTCTTAGCTGCTTTTTAAAGACTTTTAATTTTCTTGGCATAACTCCATTTTCTTTATTCTTTTTTTCGGTAAGTACATTTACGGATTTCCTGATCCTAATAGTACTCCCTCACTTTTACCATAATTATCTTCTGGAACTCTTTCCTCTTCCCCACCCAAACTTGACCCTCTGTACTCTTTTCTCTCTCCCCCTCATGTCGTGTTTGCTCTCCCCTCCTGTGCATTTTATATTCTTCCTTTCTGCGCTTTTCTCAAATTCTCCTTCCCTCTGTAAAACCAGCGACTCTTAACTCTCATGTGCATGTCTCGGAAAGATGCCACATATTTCATAGTTGTGAACCATTAGGAAATAACAATGTTGGCACTAATCAAAAGCTGTGTTTAGATGAGAAATCACTGTTTTTACTACAGGCTTCTGGGAAAGAAGGGCACTGAGGTCGTTATGATGGTGATGAGCTTCTTGGTGCTACACATTACGCTTCTGCCTTGGCTGGGTGAAATCATCCCTAAATTCCCTATATTGGTTTATACACACAGGGTATTTTCCTGTCTCCGTACCCATCTGCTTCAAAGCCATCTACTGTTGAGAGGGTAGCTGCAAGTAGTTGTCAGCTTGTGCTCTAATGTGACAGGGCCAGCTGCGGTTTTACCTCTTCCCCGTTTTTACACGTCTGTTCCTGCACGTGCTCGGTGCTCCTTGCTCCTGCTCAGCAGGGAGGTTCCTCAAGCCACAGTGCCAGCCCTGTTTGAACCCTGTCGGTTTCCTTGCTCTTTGATGTTCTGGAAAACATTGGCAGCAAGTGGTAAAAGCCCAACAAGTGGTAAACCCTGAGCACTCTCTACTTGGTGGTTTGAGAAACCTCTGAACAGCAGCAGAAGTCCTGGAGCTTCCCTGCCAGAAATGCTGGAAGACAGGAACGCTTTGTTTTTCTGCCAGGATGGTTTTCTTGCCAATGATGAAGGTAGAAAGGGTTTTTTTGTTGGTTTGTTTTTAATTGGCAAACTTAGACTCCGCAGAAATTGGGAGCAATTGTCCAGGAAAGATGTGTAATCATCTAATTTGCTACATGGGTCTTCAAACTGTGTTGCTAATAGCTTGCCCTTTCCTTTAAGTCTGTGTTTAAAAGGTAGTTTTCAACTCTTGTGTCTCACTCTATCTTTTGCAGGTAATTAGCGATTGCT
>NW_009221195.1:0-19849 GCF_000690835.1 Fulmarus glacialis | reverse complement strand
GAGGAAAGAGTGCAAAGCCGGGGCCACTGAGCTGAGTAAATTCCCTCCATGAGCCCAGGACAGAGCTGAGGCTGGGAGCTGAGGCCAGGCTGCTGCAACTCCCTCTGCCACGGGATCAGCATTTTGCTCATGGCTTTTTTTTTCCCAGGGATGCGACACTTCCCTGGGTCAGGTGCATCTCTAGGATTTGTCCTTATTGCTGGCTGCTCTTCCACCCCTTCAGCTGCTGCCAGTGTTGGGTAGGTACAGGAAGAGAGTGTTTCACTGCTGTCTCCTTCCTGGAAAACAGCAGCTGTAGAGATTTGGGAGAGTCCAAAATCTCTCAGTGCCTCACCTTAAAAGCTTTGTGAGAGAACAAGGATGGGGTTTTTTTGTGAATTGACAAAAGTTCATGGATGGGGAAGCTGAATTTATTTTTTACTTCCTCAGCTGAGTCTGAGCCCAGCACAGTGCTGGGCAGACGACAGGCACCCAACCAGTCATTGCCCTTTGTAGTGGGCAGGGATTTTTTCCTTTTATTTTCTTTCTTAGTTGCTGTAGTGATTCTCCCAAGTTGGTGCATCGCTGTAACTTAGGAAAAAGTGAATAAGAAGGAAGGAAATGCTTTCTGTTGTCTCAAGACACATTGATCAGCTTGCTGCCCACTGACTGACTTAAGTTTTAGCTGCCACAAAAAAGCTTATTATTTTGGTTTTGGTTTTTTTTGGTTTTTTTTTTTTTTTTAAAAAAAAACTAAGGTTGCTTGTGAGCTTTAGGCACTGATACTATTTTTATTGCATTGTAGCAACATGGCAAAGGCTTTTTTCTTTTCTTACCCCCCCCCCCACTTCCCCCTTTGCTAGACTGATAATTTTCCATAGAACAGATGGGAAACTAGAGAAATATTTAGTTTGCTTACTTTAATACTTTTTACTGTCTGGGCTAATCAAGTGTTGACTTTGCACAGTTAGTGATGAACTGATATAGAAAAGTCACATATAATATTGTTAACACAAAGAGTAAAAAGGAAAATATATTTTTGCATTGATGTAAAACTTGATATCTAGTTGAAGCAAGCTACTGGTATCTGATATTTAATAACGCTGGGGGAAAAGTTACAGAGCCTGAAATTAGCAGATATATATTTAAGATAAACACTTTTTTTGCTAATCTCTATGGCCTCTAAAAACAGGAGGAGGGCATGGTTTTATTTGTGAGTGAAACTAAAACTTTCTAGGAAGCTGAACCTGAAAAGAACACACACAGTGGACTCTCTGTGAAACCTGCAGTTATCTGTGTGTAGTTATTATAAATGTGTCATCTGTGGGTGTGATAAAGCTCCATAACATTTTGCAGAAGTGCCTATTATGAACCTGTTGTGAATTTTCTGTTTATAGTACTTATTCTTCACATGGTGCTTAGGTCTTTAATGCTAATAGTGGATCTATGGCTGAAATCAGTGCTCTGTGTTGAAACATTCCCAATAATACCTAGTGTGAGCTGCTAGGCATGGTCTCTATACACAAAGGTACTCAAGTCACGAGTTTCTGGAGCAATGTATTTTTAAAAAATATTAGCATTTTATTTCAGTTCTGAAATCAATCTGCTGATTAATCTTTGTTAATAATTAAGTAGTCCAGAGTTTTTCTTGGTCAGGTTTTATTTCTGAAACTTTCATTACAATATAGCATACAGGACACAGACTGGGCTAATGCACAGAATCAGAAATCTGCTACAACTCTATGTGCTGTAGCACCAATGTTTTAGGTGTTTGGTGGCTGCAGGGGAATCTATAACGCTACCAAGAGACCTTACATACAACAATTGGGAAAGCTAGATGTCTCAGAAATAGGGACTGACAAAACCCACTAATCTCCAGACTGGTTTGAGCATTAGTCTCAGGATCAGCCTGTTACCACCAAGCTGCCTCAAACCTGCCAATATGGGTTGGCTAGAGGCTATACACTGGAGACAATGTTGTTTTATACAACTCTGGGACGTGGAAGAAAAATTCAATGCCATCTTTTGCTTTCAAGGAACTTCTTTATCCTGTTTGGAATTCACTGTCTAGAATGGGTCCTGATAGTAAGTGCCTATGCCCTTCAAAAGAAAAATGAAAACATAATAGTGCAAAAGTCACTCCTTTCAAGAAAGAAAACCAACAATAGAGCCCCCACACAGAGGTTGAAAGGAATCCTTTGCTTTGTGCTTGAAGACAAGATCTCTCATCAGTACGGGTGGGGAGGAGGCCAGTGCAGAGTCATGATGTGCCTTGGGGTCTTGAACTCATGACCTGCTCTCTTGAGAGAGTCTTAATCACTGGACTGTAAATTATTCTGGGTCATAGTAATTTGCTGACAATATCTTCAGATTCTGTGGTCCAGAGAAGAGCTCTTCTCTCTAAGTGCTCTTTCTTTCAAAGAGTCACCACCCTGTTCCATGCACATCGTTGCAGGTCGCAAAGGTGAGATGCTTCCCTAGACCAGGGGTCCCAAGGGCAGTTTCTAGGCCCCTTGTGATTCACAAAGCCTCTATAATGGTCCCTCAAAAGGGCTTTTTATCAGTGATTCTAAAATTAGCTGCAGGTACTGGGTTTTAGGTAACTGATTATGCTCATTGTCTAGTCTGTTAAGTGGAAGTAGACGAAGAAGCATTGGGATTCACTACCTTAGTGGGTGAGTGCTTTTTTAATTGGAAGAAGGAAATGGCAGATGTGTCTCCAAAACCCTGCTTTGAAGTGCATCAGCTATTGATTGAAGTAGAAAGAAAGGACATGCCTGAATGCTGTGCCTCTTCTTCCTCCTTCCTCTTCTATCCTTTTCGTTTTGAAGAAAGGTGGCAACTGGTGCTGTAAGTTTGCGAAGTCAATATGATGGTGTTACCAAGACCATGTGTTCTAGACTGAGTCCCTCCATCCTCCATCTGCCTTCCCTGTTGATTGACTCCAGCATGGTGCAAGCATGAAGCAGATGCTGAGTCACTCAGCCTTGTCAACAGTGGGATCCTCCTGCGTATGAACAAATGCAAGTCTTGGATGTCTGGGGAACTTTGATGTGGAAAAGAGATGTATCTTTAAAGTTGGTGACAGCTAGGCAGGTGGTCTGAGGATCTCAGTTCTGGACTTGTAAATCCCACTGTAGTCCAACTTCTAAATACAGAATCCTTTTATGGATTTGGGCTTAAGTGATTTCTAGCAGGAAGGACAGTTAAACACTGAAACGGATTTTATATAACAAGGTTGTATAATTTCAATACCAGATGTTTCTTAGCTTGTGTTAGACATCTGTCAGGACTGATTTGTATACAGTAGACTCTGTCTTGGAGCAGGGGGTGGATTGGATGGTATCTTTAGGTCCCTTCCAGCCCTACTTTCTGTCATCTACACTTAGAATAAAGCATTAGCTGTTCTTCTGGTCTGGCCTGCAAGGTGATGGTGGTCGTTTTGTGTGGTTTTTAATACAAAATGCAGGTTGAAAAATCAAGAAAGTCTGCTGAGCATTGTTATTCACTGTCTCTCAAATTTTGGTGTCAGAAAGTAAACATGCAAAAGTGTCATAAAATTGATCTGAAGTGTCTGTTTCACTGTTTACTGCAGGAGAAATGTCCCTTCCTTATTTATATGCTACGAAGTTACATTAAGGCATATTCCATGCTCTGGAGCAAAGCCACTGAGACCAATTAAGTCCTCTGGATTAACGCTGGTACAACTGAGAGTGGAATTTGGCTCATTGACTTCTATGGGACTGCATAAATATGAATCAGGATAAGATTTGTTCATACAAGTGTAGTTGATTCTGATATTTAAATGCATATGCATTTGAGGTCTGCTGCTGGTCTCTAATATGAGAAAAAGTTCTTAGAAGTTCATGCCAGTCTTCAAAGCTTCATTGTGGTCTTGAAAATGCTGCATTTAGAGAAGCAATTAAGAATGAGTTCACACACGCAAATACACACATGTAAAAATGGGAGTTAGATATCACTTTTTGTATGGCAGAGAGAGAACCTAAGTGTTTGTGTTGATGGGAGATATGCTTCTGCTTGCTTCCCTATCTTGTGTAGTGCAAGATCAAGCCTATGAAGAACACTAAAACCTTCAGGATCCATTTCTTAGAGATGAATTCCTGAGATATGCTAAATATTACTGCCTTCCATTTTAATTGACTATAAAAAGTAATGGAATTATTTAAAGTGGAACCATTTTTCTTCTACCATGGGATTCAAATAGCTGAATATTCTTCCCATCTCTCTCCACCCAGAATCACCTTATATCTTTTCCCCCATGTGTTGCTGGATATTCAGCCTTCTTGTATTGTTGCTTTTTTAAAACAGCCTAATATTAAATTACTGTCTATCTGAAAGCCTATTTGCTGAATTCCTTCCAAAGTTTGATTTAACAAATAGTGATGCCATGATGGCAAATCCATCATGGAGAGAGCAGAAATGGGAATTTTGCAAGCTGCAGTATTAGCTGAGACTGCTAGCAGAGATGAAAGAAAGCTGTATTTAGATTTTGAAGCTGTTTTTCTGCAGTTGCAATGAAATTCCTTGGGGTAGTGCACTCCCTCTTTTCCACAGCACTGCATTATTTTGTGAATGGACAAGGTCATGCTCTAACTAAATGGATTTCACTTATGGCATGTCATGCTTGAACAGACACAAGCCAGCTGATGAAATTGTGAAATTTTGCATGCCAACCTTAGAGGGATAAGATTGCCTCCTAAATGGTACTTCTGTAATGTACAAGTTCATTTTCTAGTAAGTCCTTCTTTCCCACCCCCCACTACTGTCTTAGTTGTTAATCTGTCCTAATGCTGATTGCAAATGCTGCTGTGCTCCTCTCAGGACACTTGCTGTTCTACGTTGTACTTGCTGGATAACAGTTGTAATTAAAGGTGAGTACGATGCCTTCCTTCTCAAGCAAATCGTATCCGCTTCCCAAGATTGGTATCTCTCTTACCTGGTTACAAAGAAATGCTGCAGTATTCTTGGATAGAAAAGCTAACAGGAGAATCAGAAGTTGGAGTAGGGGAATAGATTTATCACTTAGGTCATCCAGAGAGTCTCCCAGCCAATGCAAGATAGTCCTCTATTCATTTTCTCATATTTTGTTTCATCTAATTTTAGCAGCCCCCAAAAGATGGGACTTCTGCCATTACTTTTGGGAGGCTATAACAGGTTAATACATCTCACATTGAAGAAGTTTTTCATGATGTTCAGTGTAAATTATTTCACAGATGAAATATACCTCGCTGTCAGGGAGCAGCCTAAATTTTCACTTTCTTAATTTCATCCCATTACTCCTCGTTATATCCCTTGTACCAATCTAAATAATTCATCACCCTTCTTAATGTTTATACCCTTCAAATATTTATAGGCAGTTATCACGTCTCCCTTTAGTCAGAGCTTAGCTGAGCTGTTCGTATTTAGACCTTTTAATCTTTCTTCATAAGCAAATTCTTCTACATAAGATTGAGGGCCTGATCCTCAAAGGTATGGAGGTGCCTGTCATTGACTTCAGTGGAATTGTGGCCTAGATATTACTACCATTAGGCAGCAGGTTTTTTCTCCTCTCTGAATTACTACTAATTTGTCAGTGTTAGATACTGAGGAGCACAGAGCTGAATGTAATATTCCAGGAGCATCCTGGCCAGTCTTCTCTGCTTTGCTGTGTTGTGTATCACCTCAGTATGTGCATCCCCCCAGATTGTGTCGCACTTCTTGCTAGCATACAGCATTGAAAATTTGTTTCTAAGGTAGCGTTCACTGACTTACAGAGGTCCAGAAAGCAAAGTATTCTAGATTTCTTACTGGTGAATATTTGACATTAGCTTCCTGTTTCCTAAGATGTCCCATCTGTTTTCAGACTTTGGATCCCCTTACAGCATTTCTGTCTCTTCACTAGAATTTACAAGATCTCCCAGTTTTTTATTCTGTGTGTGTGTGAGTACATACATTTCTTATGTATGTATATAAAAAAAAAAGGTACTTACTGCTCATCGCCTGAACATAGATGAAAATTAAGAGGCTCTACTGAACATTAATCTCTATATCACTATGCTGTATGGTTTTCCAACTTCCAATACGGTAGCATTTATCAATACTCTTTGTTTACAGATTTTTTCAGCCAATTTATTGTCCATGTAACTCTGCTCATATCCAAGCCAATTTGAATTAAGTTTGTAAGGCAGAAACCCTATATCAAATGCTATACTAAAATCCAGCTACAGTGAATCTAGTGCAGTACATATTTCATTTTTCTCAGTGGCCTCTTAGGTCCTTCAAGTATGAATTTTTGTTTGAATCTTCCATTTTTAGCTTGTGCAGTATCAATTATGACTGGTGGTTGTGGTTTCTGGACTACCACCACTGGAATAAGTCTCTTGTTCCAATCAGAAATGGAAATAGTCATTCTGTGTTTGGATTCAGGCTAGACTAAAATTTTGTGAAATAAAGCGTGAATTTCTACCATCTCAAAAAGTTCGGACACACAGGCCCAGGTCTGGAACCAGTCAGAGCTGGACATATCAGAATACTAGTGGTAATGACTATGTTTTTGTGGATTTGATAAGAAAGATTTTTCTTTTTTCTTAAAGAAACAGAACAACATATTTTGTAGCTGTCAAAAAAAAAAAAAGAAAAAACAATTTTTGCTTACATAAAATTACTTCTAGGTTTACTCTTTTAGTGTTTTTTATTTACGTTAAGGAAAGAGTTAAAACAAGTATTTTGAAATTAAAATCAAGTACTATGTAAATGTGTAAAAGAAACTTTTTTTGAGTGGATAACTAAAATTAATAACCAGATTTAAATGAACTTTAGAGAGACTTTTTGGCTACATCAGAGCTTTTTCTGAGTAAATAGCTTTTGCACAGCTCTACTTCCATTTCGCATCTGGCAAACATGAAATCAAATCCTGGAACTTGACACTGCTATTTTAGATGCCATACTCCTGATGCAGAGTGATGCTACATCACAGTCTGTATATCACCCACAAGCCTGCCAAATCGAACTGTGTCTCCTTTGCTTGTTTTTCTCTGTGTTTGGGTGGTGAATTGGGATTTTTGCCTGAAAGAGCTTGATGCTTGTCAAGTCTGTAAGAAAACAATAGAGACTTCAAAATATTACATGCTAGTAGCGCCAAATTTGAATCACTTTCTTAAGGTTGACTTAGCTCATCTATGCTATTTTGCTGTATGACCTTTTTTTATTGCAGGGAACGTATTTCTCTGTTACATCTTTCATATCTCACTATTTCACATTTGATTATTCGAAATCTCATGATACAGATTGTTATCTACAGCAAAAGTATTTTACTGAAGACCCATTTAGATCTTCTACAGAGCTGCTGTGCACTATTCTGAGTCTTTTGTGCCATTGCCTTCCAGAGGTATAGAATTTCAGCTTCAGCTTTGCAAAACTGGCTTGCTTTTTGTTTTTTAATATTCTGGCATCACACCAAATCATCCTTTCTTCCCTTATTTCATCTACAGCTCAAAAAGCTGTATGCCTAAGTGATGCAACTATGCATATATGTCCTACTAAAGACACTCATACTCTGCCTTTTTGTTTGTGACCAGTGCTATGTGAGGGACTATTTCAAGTTACAGTATCAAAAGAAAGCTTTTGACAGTATAAAACCCAGTCTTCCCTGGCAGTATTGGCCCATATAGCTCTCCTGGGAAATCCTTTTAAGGGTAGGCAAGCCAATTCTGTGTGACCTTTAGCTGAAGCAAAGTGAACAATACAGAAAGCAAAACTCAGACTCTTCTGTGAGAGGGTGAGCACTTAGCTGGGCTGCATGCTGACTTGAACCAAGCAGGATCATTCACACCTGGGGAATGAGGAATTTTTCTAAAAACAGTAAGCAAAATGAACGGGAAAGAAATAGCACCTCCTAAAAATGGTGTACTACTACTTAACATCCACTTTTTTCTATATTCATTTTACACCTCTGCAAATGTGCAATGTTGGAGAATCAGGCCCATAGTGTTCCTCTGACAGCCTGTAATGAGTTAAAAAAATAGTAACTGAGAAAAAGTGCTCAGGAGTTAAAGGAAAGAGAAAGGTATCACACTCTTATAACTTCAAAGATCACTAAGATAATTTTTTTGCAAAACCCAGTTTATTTCAATGCTGTATTTTAAACTCTGCAAAAAGTACTATAGCTTTCCAATATGTCATTAATCAAATGGTCATTTCTTTTCTACGTAGGAACAGAATGTTTGGGTTATTATTTCATTGGGTTATTTTCTTTTACTGATTTGAGTTCGAAACTTCCAAATTTAATAAAATAGGAATGGCAGGAAGTTGATATACTTTCTTTCTCTCTTATTAGAATAATACTGTTAGTGTCTTTAGTTCTAGAAAATGAATGATGACACCAATTATTGATCTTGTGACAGGTTAAGAAGAATATTATAATAATTCATACTAGTCAGCTTAACCTTTTATTGACTTGACCTCTATCTTCCCTGAGAAAGAAAATTAAGGCACCTATATGACTTTGTGCTGTGATGTTGAAACTCTGACATGGTTTGGATTACAGTTTGGATATTATTAAAACACAGTAATCTGTCAAATCATTAATCTGTATCAGTAACACAGGCAGACAGAGTTGAGACAGGCTTTCCTCAATAAGTGATGAGAACACTGCTGTTGGGGAAGGGGAGTTGTTCTGTAGGTTTTGTATTATTTGTGTTTGGTTTGGTTTTGGTTTGCTTTTTTTAAGAAAAAGGTCTTCCAGAAAAGAGGACCTGAACACAGGAATGAGCAAGCCTTCCAGTCCAACAAACAATGTAGGCTGGTTCATGTTGGCTAAATTTCAGTCCCCCCTTCTACTATGCCCAAACATACTTTTTCTTGCTCTCCTGTGGAAAAGGCTAGTCTTGTTCGGGTTTTGTTGCAGCAAATCCTACTAAAAAGCCAATTTAATAAGAATATGTTCTATATGAAGAAAACTACATGAAGTCTGCAAATGGTGGAGGATTAACTAGTGCAATCTGGAATATTTTCTCACAAAAATGTGCCTTGGTCCCTGTTATCCAACAGTACCTGACCTCCCTGTAGGTCTTGTGGGAACACTAAAGTCTCTCTTCTATCTATCTCCATCTTTCTGCTATGAGAAGAGGAGACAGACATGAAAGGGAAGCAAAGTGGGGCAAGTAGCACATCTATCTGCATGGAAAACCAAAGAAGGTTATGCAGGCAAGTGTATGTGCCCTTGTGGGAAGAGCCACAGTTCCCTGAGATCAGCTGAAGGTGCCTTTTAGCAAGGGAATGCCTACAAAACTAAAGCATGAAATTTCTCCAAACAAACCTTGCCTAGAGTTGGGGAAAAAACCATTTTGGTCAAGACTGTTTTCCACGAAATATGTAGACTCTCTTCTACAATATTCAGAGCAGTCAGAAAAATAGTGCTTATCTTATTGACCTCTAAACCTGATCTGTGTTAACAATGACAGGCTATTACTGCTATCAGCCTTTCATCTGAAACACCAGAGGTTTGTGTGGCTGATGTGAAGGTTACAACCCTACTGATGACCAGTCTGATGCCTTGGGATAAATTCTCTCTTTCTTAGTTTGCTCTCTTAAAAACAATGGCAACTGCACACACACAACACCAAGCAAAAAAACGAATATACCTGTGTGAAAAGACAGTGAAGTTGCAAAAAACACAACAAATGTGCAAAAGCTAGGAAATGTCAGAATTAATTTGTTAGTACAACTTTGGTGTGCTCCACTGTACACATGCTTAATATTACAGACTACTTACGTGATCAGATACTACCCTTTTCTCAGGATTTCTGACTTGTGTGCAGGATGGACCTATCTAAGAGAGAAGTGAGGAAAGCATGACAAAGGAGATTATTCCCTATAATTGCCTTGCCTTGATGTCTGTATTCTTTTAAATGTGCATGGTGAATCATAGGCAGCTGCAAGGAGAGAAACTATAGTTTCTTGTGTTGTATCCTTGAAAATCAGCCTATAGAGATGGATTTTCTTCCTCTTCTTGCCATGGAAATCCTATGTCATGTTCGGTGAGGGATTTCAAATCACTCTTGTCACAGCTGGCAAGGAGTTTCCCGCCATTTTTTCCTGCATGCCATTTACAGTGTCTAAGATGGGAGCTCTTGCAGCTGTAACTGCATTTCTTGGAGCTGTGCTATGAACATAAGTGATGGTGTGCAGTACTGGGCGCACCAGGAAAAAATCCAGTGCCCAACTGTGAAGTCTAAAGTCAGAGAACTTTAGATCTTAATAAATTTGTGCCCCTGTTGCCCATCCGCAGAATGGAGGGAATGCTTCTGCCTCGCTTGCAGGCTGTGAATGTTAACTCCTGTTCAGGCACTGTCATGGGGAGTGCCGTAGAAAAGCCAAGGGAAAATTAATCATTCCGTTTCAGGAACAGAGTTTGAGTCATAAGTCAGACCACATACTGTGAAGATACACCACAGTAATGAACGACTGCTCAGCCAGTCCCCACATTAACCAAAACATGGATCCTGTGGAAATATTAAAGGCCACTGTCATTGAGAACTGTAGCAGAATAGCTAAGCAACAGGAAGCTGAATGAAGTTACATATAACCATATTTTTGCCACATAACTATATTTCATAATATTTTGGTGGTTTTCCTTGCAAGCCTTGTCCTTACAATTTTTTATAGATGGTGGAAGAAGCCATGGCACATTGTCTAAAAACCTGACTTCCTCAGGGCTTCTTGTAAGCTGTAACTGAGACCAGAATAACTTAAGTTTTCCATTTCTAGACATACAAATTGGATGCAGTGACAGAGTTAGAAAAATGAAACTTTATGGATTAGCAGAGCCTAGTCCTGGGTTCTCCAGAGGAATCACTGAAGGCCTGCCGCTGTGCTATTTCAGCTAACGCTGGAAAAGCTTTTAATGGAAAAGTTCATTTTGATATTCAGAGATGTTTTGCAGGCTTATTGTGAATAATGGATGGAAACCTAAGATTATTTTTTTACTTTTTTATTTTTCTTTGCTCACCTGCATAACCACAAATCCACCACTAAAATTACGTGATGAGCAAAAAGAACTTTTGGAGCTGCATGTGTAGCAGCGTTTAAGACCTCGTATGACCTGCTCACACAAGTACTTTTCCACAAGGCTTTGTGTACCTCTGAGCACCCTACAATTTGTCTGAGAGAAAAATTAACATCACCCACCACAGTCAGGAGCATTCAGGACTTAATTATTTCTCTTCCATGGTGAGAAATTTCAAACAGGCAAATTTCAGCCGGAAACAATTGGAATTCATTTCCTATGCAATGCAGTTGCTTCCATACGGGTTTGCTCTGCTCTAGGATCTTCCAACTGTGCAGGAATATCCACTAACCCAGGCTAATTAAACACTGTATAGAATACTTCAGCTATGCTCAGCCTGTAGCATCCTTATTCTTATAGAACAACTTTTTACTCTGCAAGTTGTGCTACTGAGTTTGGTCAGCATCCTGAAACTCTGTAAGGTGTTCCTGCTTTGGGTCAACAGAGGTACCATAGGATGGCCAGAATACTCACCAATTCTTCCCATTTATTAACCTTGGGCATTATTTAAATAGCAACAACAACAAAAAAAAGTGAGTAATGCGTCTCTGCAGCAAATCATGCTTTTTAACTGTTCTAAGCTTGGCAAAAGTGTTTTATTTATGGCATATTGCCAGAGGAAGGGAGAAAGGGCCAGAGGTATAGCAACAAGCTAATTCAGTAGTATCTTTTGACATGGATTTATATTCACTGGAGATTCAGTGCCTTGGAAAGGTAGGCTTTTGGGAGGTTGGTAATTAGGCAAAACAAATTGATTTAGAATTGTGTTTCTATTAATTGGCATTGGAAGAAGGGAAGTGCTGACAAGTGAGAGTTTATCCTGATCAAGTGTAGGGCCTGCCTATAACAAAGGTCTCTGATTCTACCATTACCAGTAGGACAGGCAGGAGAAGGAGGGGTAAGATCTTTGGTATCCTGGAAGAGATACTGCTGTACCAACAGTTATGACAGAGAATTTTCCTGAGCTGTTCTTTGTTTTTGGTGTCAGGAGCAAAGCATTCTAAAAAGGATGGCTGTCAAGTAATATCAAGTAAAGTCTCCTGTGGAAATATATACAAAACCTTTCATGTGGGGAATAAGCAGTGCATATGTGAATGGTGGGAACGATGGAGGATAGATCTAATGGTGAGATTTTTGTCAAGGCAGCTTGCTTCTAACAAAGAGTTTGTGCAAAGATCTTCATTGGTATAGATCTGCAGACTAGCTTAATCTCGGTCTTGGCTCTTCAGTGTGATGCTGAGAAGGGTGGGAGTGCCAAGTGATGAATGGGGAAAGAATGTCAGCATTTAGGAATATCCCAACTTTTGGAACCTCTGGGAAGGTACCTTTTGGTACCTATGGGAATTAGGTACTGAAAATAAGGGTTTGATATCTACTCTCTTGCTTAGTGGCTTATCTTCCTAAGTAATGAAGCCCATAGCTAATTCTTTTGAGCACTCCTGTCTCATGACACACTCTCAGTGCTGCTGCTTTAATCCATGCCATTTTGGGTTTTGATTCTTGTCCTTCTTCCTCCCCCTTCCCCTCTGCCCATCAGCAGCAAAGAGCTGCTTTGCTGAACTTAGAGGCAAGCTGAACTTTTGAGCTGCTATCTATTGTTGGTTATCCAATTTCCTAGGAGATGAATTCCTATTTAAAATGCTCCTTTTGTTCCTTTTGGTACCTTAGCCCAGAATAAGCAATCTTAGTAGTGGTGTGAATCTCTTTGGAACTTTCCTGTGAGTGTATTGGGAAATACATATTAAATACATTACACCCACATATGTAATATAAACTTAATCTCCAAGCCACTAACTCCCAGGTCTACCTCCCACATCCCTTAGGGTGGGAAGCCTTGTAAGCTAATTAGTGATAGCACACAAGCCTCGGCCCTGAAGGACACTTTCCATTTTATTACTTGTGCTATGTTGACTAAGGGAGGATGCTGCTGGATGATAAAACACATGAAAGCAGAAGAAACACTTAGCAACAGAATAAAGCTTCAGTAATGCTCAGACGTCCTAATACAAGGTCGTCCTGCAGTCACATGTTACATGCCTCTGGTCAACCCATAGCTGAATAGATTTGAGAAACAACGACAAGACAAACTTTAATATGTAGACAGACAGATACGTAAGAACTCTATGCCACCATGAGGCTCAGTGGAGTTCTGAAGGGCTCATGCTATGGCCCCGAGCCCGATTGCTACTGCACTTTGAAAAATGATATCTGCTGTGTCTCAGTAATCTAGGTAATAAAACATCAGTTGAACTTTTTCCTGAAAATGCACTCCTGAAAACACTTGGTGTAGTTACACAGATATTAATGATTTGTGTTCCTTTCTCAAAACATATAAGCAAGGATTAAAAAAGTAACTTTTGTTTTCTCAGATACATTGGCTTTTCAAACCTATCATGCTTATTTTTCCACTGGGATGCCATTTTGACTTTTTCTTTCCTTACATCTTCCTGGTATGGCTTTTGGTTACCTTTCATTTTGTAAGGTTTGTTTTCCCCGATGCTTCCTGGGCAGTAAGGTCTTGGAGAATAACCATTGTTTCAGATATGAGTGCAAGAGGATTAAAGATAAGGGCACTGAGTTTCTCCTCTGTACCACCACAAAGTTCTTTAGTGCAATTTCTCCACTGTCTTTAGAAAGATTATTCACAATGTGTGCCTGCTTTTGCAAACTGAGACATAAGAATGGCTACTGCATTTTAACACTAGCCCTTAGCTACAATTGCATTTTTCTTATACACACTAAAAGATTTCACATTTTGATGGGATCCAAAATCACTTTGGAAAAGGTGACAGAGCAGCAGCCTAGGTAAGAATTTCCTTGTTTAGGTATGAAATATAAGAGTGCAGGAAAAGTCAGAACGGGTCACCTCCTGTGTAACCTTACATTTTATCTGAAAGAAGCAACTCTAACAGTGGAGAGGGAAGCTCAGTTCTAAGTCACTCCTGGGCAAAGAGGCTCCAAAACAATGTCCAGTGCAAGGAATTGCCTGAAATCATCTCCTTGTTTGAACATCAATATGTTAATGGTAACACTTTTAAGCTATGAGCACTGGGGGCTAGAAATGAACAAGTGACACAAATAGAATAAAGATTTGGTTGCATTGCCAGCTTCTTCAGATATTTGGCTTTTATTCTGCATATATTTTTGTTTGGTTAATCTCTGTATCCAGTGGTATTCTTCACCCTCCTTCTCCTCCTCAAGATCCACATGGTTGCCCTGTTGTATACCTTTGTATTCTGCTGGGGCTTTAGCATCACTGGAAGCTGGCTGCTGAAAGATTTTTCTTAGAATACAGCAGAGTATAAAATATCATTTGTGAATGGGGGAGAGGAAAGTGGGATCCACAACACAGAGATGTTCTAAAATGCAGAAATTAGAAATAAATTATTCAAAAGCAGTAGTATTTTTATGGCACTGTGACCTCTTTTCCTGCTGGGGCTTCTTAGAGAAGCTTAGAAATAACAAAAGGTGCGGGATACAAAATAACAAAGGCCGGACAAAATGTTCACTAGTGAGATGAAAAACTAGGCTTGGAGATTAACTTGCTCTTTGAAACCTCTTTCTTCTTACAGAAATAACCAATAGCACAGGCTCAGTGACCCTTACCCTTACTGAAACTGAGTGAGTTAGAGCACATCAGGGAACCACAGTAACTTTCCAAGCGCACCCCTGTCGATACAAATTAGCCTTTAATTACTGCTAAATGCTGACATTCTATATCAAAAGGTGTGTGGGAGTTCAGTTTACTCATGCCCCTTGTGTATGTAGTAATGATGTCTCAATTACTTACATGTGTATGTGCGTTTGAAATGCATGGACATCCGTTAATATGCCTACGCACTTTATTGTGTTTGTATACAAACAGCATACATTAATTCCAGTACTTGTCAGTGATTCATTTATTAGCTGGCTCCTGCTCCTGTGTCAGTATTCAACTAATTAATCTATGGGGTGTTTACGGATGTAAAGCCAAGAGCTTGGGTATGTGAAATCACTGGGACTCTTCTGTTGCTACAAGAAATGCTGCTCTTGATATTTTACATTATTTGCAGTCGGAAGGCTCCAAAGCCCAGTGTTGTGGGCAATTTCAAGTAGATGATTTCACTCTCTCTCGGGGTGGGATCTTTGGGTTGCCCTTGAACAAGTCAGTACAGATAGTCACAGAGTACATCCTCATCTTATCCACCCAGTATAACAGCTAGTTACAGGTAGAAAGGTGGACATGTGTTTGATGGGAAAAAGAAGTGGTGATGGGAGCGCTCTGTTTCACTTTCCCAGACTTCCAACCGTGCTCCCAGCACAAGCCTGTGATTAAGCACAGCCACATTTGGCCAGTCCCCAAGCCCCCGAAGCTGATCTACACATACTAGGGTTTGGAGTGTTTTCCCAGGCCCTGTATTACACCATGTTGCTCCATGTAGTTGAACACCCTCATGTTTAAAGGCTCCAGATGAAGAGCTTTTGAAAGAGGATTTCTTAATGCAAAGTTATGTAAGAGGCTGAGCAGCCCATCTGAAGATGGTGAGACTCTGCAGATTTTGGGTATGGCCTAATATGCTGTCCTGGATCAGGAGCTAAGGAAGCTGGCTTGCCTTTGACTTGAGAGATCACTGCAGGGACAATTTCAGTACTATGAGGCACTGCTTACATTTTTCTCTGAGAACTAAAGACATATTTTGACTCTGTTATTGCATATTGAAAGAGAAAAGGCTGGTATTGTTATTGAGAAACATACACAATAATCTAATCTTTTTCAGCAATAATTTTGGTAGGATGTGGAAGAAGGTCAATGTCTGTGTTGTCCATAAGACAAACCTCTGCTAAAATTACTGGGTTTCTATGGGTCTAAAATTTGCTTGGGCTTGGTTGCAAAACCTGACATCAAATCTGGATTGCTGAACAGCAACCACTTTTGAAATTAAAAAACCCAAACTTATTAAATGGAAACTAATGGGCACATGTACAGATGTTTTCATTTTCCTTAACTGCCATAGGGCCTATGAAACCCTTTTAGTCCCATTTTGTAGTACATATGGGAGCAAAATAATTCTATACACAAAATACCAACTGTAACGTGTTCCTTGAGTACAGTGACTACGTGAGAGAAATTAGGGGTTTTTACATTATTATGGAATGTTTGGATTTAGTAGTGAAATAAAGCTTCAGCTAAGGCCTTAGTAAGTGGATTGAAATGTGTCTTCCTTCCTTCCCCCGTAAATCCCTAACAAATTATTCTTTTCTACCACATTATCATTTATGCTTCAGTCTCTAAAATACAGTTTCAGGTGATGCCTGTATTTGCATTGTTGCTGATTAAAATTAGGAAATGGAAAAAAAAATCTCCATATGCAGGTCCCTTAACATTTTTGAATAGTTTTTAATTAAAAATATATTCAAGTTATTAATTTCAGATGAATGATTGTACAGTGACAGACAGCTGGGGGGTTCTGCACTTGGTTGTACTCCATTAAGGCTGCATGATTTGTAATTAGAAATGAGCTAATGCCAAAGTTGATCTTTTCCAAAGTCTGAGCATGTTCAGAGAGGAAGACTGTGTTTTAATTAAGAATAAACTGGCCAGTAGCAAAGTTCAGGTCTTCTACAAAGTGTATCAGCATACAACTCAGCAAAACACATAAAACAGACTTAAGTTCCCCCAGCCTGAGCACGGCAACTTATGTGACCTTAAGCAGGTTTTGAATTTAGTGGGTCCTAAAGATATACTTAGAGTTTAAAACTTTAAAGATTTTTACTGACTTTTTGACATTAGATTTACAACTTTGGTTGTACTCATTTGTATTTAGCATAATTATAAATGTGGTGATGTCAAAACTTTTTTCCTAGGAATTAATAATGTTGAACCTTTTCACTAGTATTTAATAAAGTCTCTGGAATTCCTCCCTTTTAAAATGTGAATCACCTGATATTTTTCCAGCAATGAATTTCATGGACTCTGAGCAGTAAATAGGGCATGAATAGTCTCTCGTAAGACTGTGAATTAGAACTTTTGTGATTTTAAGTGCCCATGCATGGTGGAAGTGGAAGACACCCAAATCATTCTTATATCAAGGATTACAATGAGAGTAGAAGCTGGTAATGCTGATGAACTTCTTACGGTCTCCTGAGTACGTACTTATTCCTGTTTCTCTTCAGATGAATGACATTATAATAAACCCTTTTGTTTACAACCTCTCTTCTAATCCAGGAAGTATTTGAATGTATTCAGCATACAGTAGAGAGGGACATATTCATCTGTCACTGAAGCGCAGTCACCTCTGAGGTGAAACTTGGCAGCAGTTCTTACATTAAAGTACTGCTGAGAGTCTGATCAGGGTTTTTTTTGTTTCTTTTTTAAACAAGATGAAGCCTCACCATAAATCAAGAGCTACCTTTTCCCGTTCTCTCTCTTCCTATGACTTCTTATACTGGAACCAAAGTAGTTCTCTGTCCTTTGTCAGTGCTTATTTTTGAAAGGAGACTTTGAGTTAATGCTGAACATGTTGTTCTGAACTTCAGCAAAGGATCTCAGTCTGCCATTAAATTTGTGCTACTGGGAGACAGAAAGGGGGGAGCAAAGATGCCAGACAATCCAGAGCTTAATGTGTTCCTCACAGCTGGAGGTGGCGTGACGGTCCTCTTGTCATTTGAAAATAAATTTAAAAATATTTGTCTGGAGCCAAAAGCCACCACCATACAGATTTCTCACTATGCTGCGAGATTTAGGCCACTGAGGCTATTATTTTATTAAGGTGTCTTAGAGAAAAACACTCCTTTATAAACAGCCCTTGTCTTTGGAAAAGACCTTTCTCTACTCCTATATTTTTTTTTTTTGTGCATCGATGACAGAGCAGGCATTAAATCTGGGCAGAGATAATGCCAGGTGATAAATTCTTTTACTCCTGACCTCATAAATCAATTGGCAGAACTGTACACTGCTCGGTGTAACAGTGTGCCATTTTTAATTTGTTACTACTGCAGTGCAAACTAATTTTAGCACCTTAATGCTTGCTCTGTGCTGCAGTTTGCAAAACAACTCCAGATTAAAAGCAATACAATAAGCGGCTGTATTTATTGGTTTTATACCAACAACTGACGACAAGAAAATCACAACTGATGTCAGTATTAGTGTTGCTACATTTAGGTACTAGTGAAAAACCCAGTTGTATTTTTAGTATGATTTGTATCAATTCATAGAATGCTATTAATATCTAGTTTGATTGTCAAAAGGCCCTTGCTGGTATTTAGGGAAGAGATGCAGAGAAATCTCATGTTTTAGTAGACCCCAGTTTGCCCTGGGGGCAAGGAAATCTAATTTTCAATGGGCATAGTCATAGATCAGCTTTGCAGAGGTCTATATGATCCTATCCTGTTGAGGAGTTCGAGGAAGAAATCCTCAGTGATCTGTTTACAGAGTTCTTCCCCCATTTTTCCGTTAGTATTTGGAAGGGACCGATGACAGTGTCCAAAAGAGAGGAAATTTCTTTTCTGTATTTAAGGAGCTCCAGAGATGCCTCTTTGTTGAGCCTGCCACTTTACCTCTGCCTCCTGAAAACATCTTATAATGCCTTTGCATCTTCACAGTAGCTCTGTTCTCCCAAGTCCTGGGCCTGTAGGATTAGATGTAAGAATGGGTCGTGGGGATATCCTGAAGTTCAGTGTGGGAGGACAGCCAGAGAAGCAGTGACTAACAGGAGAGCCAGGCATCCATTGCAAGAAGGACTAGGCCTTTAATAAGAAAAAAAGCCAAAAGCAAAGAAAGCCAGAAAGAGGAGACATTAATATTTCACCCCTGTCGTATTTATTCCTTCTGTTCTTCAGAAAAGATATGCTGTAGTTTTTGTTCTTCAAATGAACTGCTTGTAAAAATGCTATGGGAAATTGCATCTTACTGCAAGAAAACTAGAGTGGGAGGGAGGGAAAAATGAAGAAGTCTGAGCAAAAGAGGAATGCTAAGGTTTGAAAAGCAATGAAGAGTCAATAATATGGAACTACAAAAGAGTGCAGTTCGGCAGTCTGCAGGTCCTTAAGAAGGGTATATTCTTGTGGAGAAGCTGGCAAGATTATATGAATAAATACGTAAGCGATTCCCTTCAGATGAGCAGGGAAGGCACACAGACAGTGATGGCCTTGAACTGATCTGGAGAGAGTCAATTTTGAGGAGAGCAATTTGAGGCAAATCCCCAGATGACCTTCACTGAGAGACAAAAATATTCAATAAGCTCCCTGTGTCAAAACAAGAAAACCTACTACATGCATAAACTTGTGTAAGCAGTTATATAGGTATTGTGATCTTTGAAACTGATATTAGCTCTCACATGTACTTACAGATTGTGAATACCTTCCTATGGATTAATACTAAAGTGAATTAGCCATGAAGCACAACCTGTTATGTTAACAAAATGCTGGAGTGATGTCCCACTTCTGGCTTTGGGGATATCTTTCTGCTTACAAAAAGATCAGGGTTGAGATATCACCTGTGACTTTGGTTGTACAAGAGTGAAAAAATAGTGCCTTCATTAAGGTTCTGAGTATTTAGCATTTTTAGGTGCCATACAATGAGCTCTAGATGTAGAGTTGTTGGGTTAAACAGAGCCTGTGGCTCCCTGGTGCAGCTGCAGGTGCAACTCAAGGGCTTTTAGCAAAGAGGCCAGAGCCCGCCCTTTAGTGACTACAGGGTGAGTCCATGCAGCCCTCTAGGATTCCTGAGCCCTGCTATTGTCTGCACTTTATTTTATATCTCTCTATATAACATGTCTATATATTTATATATAATATTATTCTTATTATCTATTTATGTCTATATTG
>NW_009221194.1:0-6879 GCF_000690835.1 Fulmarus glacialis | reverse complement strand
CTTCCTACCCTCGAGCAGATCGACACTGGATCATGTCCTGGATCATTTTAGTAATACAATAGGATATACAATTCCTCTCTTCAGAAGAGGGGAAAGACTTTTCAGAGGGTGAATCCCCCACACAACAGATGGAGTTTGCTGGCAGGACTATGCCCAAAGACCTCATTCTGGAGGTTCATTGGTTCTTTAGCTAGTCCCCAATTTCCAAACAGTACTGCACCCAACGGACATTTAGTCCTGAACATTTTTATCAACACAGAAATACTTAGTAAATCATCCTTCATTCAGCCTACGTAGTTCCACAAGCTTGATGCTCTGTTCCCTTTGCTAGGAAGACTCATTTCCAGGGACTTGCTGAAGGAGAAGTCACTCTTTATAGCTCTCTGCTACAGCTCAGCTCTCAAAGCAAGCTGGGACCATTGGCTTATCTCCCTGGCTTTCTTGCCCTCCACCACAGTGGTTGACAGCTTCCAGCCCTCTGCTGGGCACAGTCCACCCCCTGAGATTTCTGCTGCCTTTCCAGTCAACTCCTTCGTTTGTGTTACATCCTCACTTTCTATATTCCCCTGCAGGGGAAAAGACACTTATGCCACACCACATTGTCTTTTTTTCCTAGCTCAGGGCTCCTGCTCTCAGGTCTGTCTCACACTTCATGAAGCACAAAACAATTCCATCCACCAAGATGATCGAATTACCATTGCTGAAGAGCTGCTTGCTGATCAATGGGCATGCTGCTGTATAAATATCTTTCAGGTGTAATAGTTACATTTGGAGAAATGATCCTTGAACAAACTTCACTGCGCAACTCTTAGGTTCTTGTCAGGTTTACTATGTAAATACATAATCTATAAATAGCATCCATCACTAATATGTATTACTACAAGGAGAACCATCACAACAGAACTTTGTTTCAGGATAAAAGGTTTATCTATCACTTTTAGAATGCTTTAAATCATTGAAGCACAGCTCTGGTAGTGAGCCAGAAATATTTACATCTGTTTGGACAGCGCCAGACTGGAAATGTATTGTACAGAAATAGATTTTACCAGCCTTTCAAAATAATATTTGGAAGGGCTTAATAATATCAAGGGGCCAATAATTATATGATCTGACTTTTCAACCTTCCTTCTCTAATTGAATTTTGTTTACCATTTTTAATACTGTTATAAAGGTACTACTTTTAAGATATTATTGTTGTTCCTTTTAAATTAATATTACATAATGATAATAACAAATGTAGTATGACAGTATTCTAACAAAACATCAAATTACCATTTATTTCAAACATCATAAAAATGATTTTGATTTATTTTCTTTCTGTTTGCCTGCTTTATTATGTGAAGATTGAGGAGTTTTAGCTATTTAGATACTCCTACATAATTACAGAAGCTATATGGGGAAAAAAAAAAGCTTGCTTTGGTCTCTTTAACCCAGTTTGTAGGGACAGCATTGTTTTTTCATGCTACCACTTTATTCTACTGAGATGATCTGTGAAAAAAGCATTGTAAAATTTCTATATGCTATACTTCTACAGCAGATCCCGGGGCCTGCTTTGAGAGAAGTCAGTGAACTTATTCAGATGCCAGGGTCCTTCTCTACAGATCTGGTTTCAGGATTGGTGCCTAGTTTCCAGCTTGTTTTTTTTATTACTTAGGTTAAAAATGTTTTGATTATAGATCATGTTATTGTTTTTCACTTCTATTTTTAAAGGTTAGTACTTAAATATTTCATCAATAGCTACTTTATACAAACTGGAAAGAGCTTTTCATTCACATATACAGGCACACAAAATGCCCAGTTATTTCTGAACCATATGGCACTGCAAGTCCTTTGTTTTCATTAAAAATCCCTGATGCCTTTAAAATAATATAAGCCAAGATATGTCTTTTTACATGGATGTGTATTCTGGGAAGAGCAGGACCATCCTCCAAAACCTCATTTTTTAAAATTTTGTCTCAATCAAAGTTGTATCTTACGTCCCCTATGGTCTGACTCCATGTGATCTAATTTAATTTTTCTTGACACCAGCAGTTTTTCATGTTATCTCTCATACTTTCAGATGAGCTAAGGGGAACGCCTCTATTATCCAGTGGGTAGTGTTCAAGTCTGATACATGGAAGACCAAAGTTCCAGGACCTGCCCCCATGACTCTGCCACTATTTACATGAAGAGCCTCCCAAGGAGATGCAGGTCATACGGGTCATACTGCAGTCTTATTCACACTGCTTTGCACTAGTAGCTTAACTTGCAATCTATCTTCTTCTACGTTAATTTTAGAGAACACACGGAATTTGAAACTATGCACTACAGGAAATGGCTTTGTACAATGTATCTTTACCAACATTCTCCCTTGGTGTAGACAGTTTAGACGGCAGCTTAGGAGGCAAAGGTCTACAAAGCAGTTTTGGCCACTCAACCATTTTCTGCTTTGCCTTTGTTCCTGACGGATGACTGAAGATATTTCAAAAAATCAGAAAAATCTGACAAGGCAAAACAAAAGAAATAGTCACTGTTAGTTTAAGGTGCTGAATTATAAATGTCTGCTCAGATAAACCAGGTGATAAAAGAATCATAAAACAGGAAAAGTGGCCAAAGAGGGCATTTGTTCTCTTAGTGACTAATTCAACAGTTTTTCTAGCTATCGTTAGTGTTTCAGGAAATAAATCAGTGATACTATTAAAAAAAAAGTAAAAGAGCTATTCCATTAACTTTGGAATGCTTCTATTAACATTAAAGAGTGTTTTTCAGCACCTCTGTCACAAAAGGTGAGGCAATTGGGGTTTTTAATCTCTGAGCCAAAGAAGGAACAGTAAAATAGAGAAACACCCCACGTCAAGCATTCTGAAAGCTCTCAGAAACAGTTTTCTGCTGGATAAACAGATTTAATAAGAGCAACAGTTAACCATGGTAAAAGGCCGAGTCTGCAAGTAGCAATTTTATGCTTCTTTCTGGCTTCCTGTTAGTTTATGAATGCATACAATGATATTGATTTCAATCAAAGAACTCCTGATTTGGTTTCAGAAATCCTCTTATTAGTAGCCAAGTTTAGCAAATCTCTGATTCGCAGTAATTTTCAAGATTATCTATATCCTAAATTGCAGAGTTTGGGTTATTTTTTTTAGTGTAGGGCTAAAACCACGTAAGACATCACACAGTATAAAGACTTGGTCCTAAAGAGCTGGAAATCAGAAGGAAAACACAGAAGAGAAAGCACTGATGAAGGTGACTTTGAAGAGAAACTGAAAGTGCCATCAGGAAACTAATGGCTCAGGAAGATTTACGAAGATTAACAAAATTGTCACATACAGCTCATCTCTAGGCAAAAAATATTTCAATAATTTAGTTTGAATGTAGATAAACTTGAGACTTCAGTGCAATTTTGCATGTGGACAAGATTAATTTAAATGAAGTGTAGCATTATATAAAACTGTGATGAAAAGAAAAAAATACTGTGATGAAAAGAACGAACACAGTCCTGAAGCGTATAAGCAGGGCTGAGTTCAGATTTGACACTTAGCTAATGGACTTGAATGACAGTTAAACAAAGGGATGGAGAAAGTAAGAAGCAGGGGAAGCTTGAAAAGGAAGCCTGGAGTTCAATTTTAGCCATGCTGAGTTTGAATAAATGGTCAAACATTGCAACAAGATGAGCTACCACTACACAGAAATAACTGGAATCTGGCCTGGTTCATGACCCTATATAGACAGATAGGAGCAGCCTCACGTTCACAAGCCCTGGTCCTCATGGGTGACTTCAACCACCCCGATATCTGTTGGAGGGACAACACAGCAGGGCATAGCAATCCAGAAGGTTCCTGGAACGCACGGTAACTTCCTTCTCCAAGTGATAGGGGAGGCAACGAGGAGAGGTGCTATGCTGGACCTTGTTCTCACCAACAAGGAGGGAATGGTGGGGAACGTGAAGCTCAAGGACAGCCTTGGCTGCAGTGACCATGAAATGGTGGAGTTCAAGATCCTTAGGGCACCAAGGAGGGCGCACAGCAAGCTCACTACCCTGGACTTCAGGAGAGCAGACTTTGGCCTCTTCAGGGATCTGCTTGGTAGAGTGCCATGGGATAAAGCCCTGGAGGGAAGAAAGCTGGTTATATTCAAGGATCAATATTCAAGCTGGTTAATATTCAACGATCACCTCCTCCAAGCTCAGGAGCGATGCATCCCAACAAAGAGGAGATCAGGCAAAAAAGCCGGGAGGCCTGCATGGATGAACAAGGAGCTCCTGGACACACTCAAACACAAAAAAGAAGCCTACAGAGGGTGGAAGCACAGGTAACCTGGGAGGAATACAGAGAAATTGTCTGAGCAGCCAGGGATCAGGTTAGGAAAGCTAAAGCCCTGATAGAATTAAATCTGGCCACGGACGTCAAGGGCAACAAGAAAAGCTTCTATAGGTACATCGGTGATAAAAGGAAGACTAGGGAAAATATGGGCCCTCTCTGGAAGGAAGCGGGACACCTGGTTACCTGGGATACGGAAAAGGCTGAGGTACTCAATGATTTTTTTGCCTTAGTCTTCACCAGCAAGTGCTTGAGCCTCACCGCCCAGGCCGCAGAAGGCAAAGGCAGGCACTGGAGAATGAAGAACCTGGGAGAAGACCAGGTTCAAGACCATCTGAGGAATCTGAAGGTGTGCAAGTCCATGGGACCTGATCATATGCATCTGCGGGTCCTGAGGGAATTGGCTGATGAAGTTGCTAAGCCACTGTCCATCATATTTGAGAAGTCGTGGCAGCCTGGTGAAGTTCCCACTGACTGGAAAAGGGGCACATAACCCCTCTTTTTAAAAAGGGAAAAAAGGAAGAGCTGGGGAACTACAGGCCAGTCAGTCTCACCTCTGTGCCTGGGAAGATCATGGAGCAGATCCTCCTGGAAACTATGCTAAGGCACATGGAAAATAAGGAGGTGATTGGTGACAGCAACATGGCTTCACTAAGGGCAAATTGTGCCTGACAAATTTGGTGACCTTCTACGATGGAGTTACAGCGTTGGTGGATAAGGGAAGAGCAACTGACAGCAGTTGCTGGACTTGTGCACATTTGTCACTGTCCTGCACGATCCTTTTCTGTAAATTGGATAGACATGGATTTGATGGATGGACCGCTCCATGGTTAAGGAATTGGTTGGATGGTCGCACTCAAAGAGTTGCAGTCAACAGCTCAATGTCCAAGTGGAGACCAGTGATGACTGGCATTCCTCAGGGATTGGTATTGGCACCGGCACTGTTTAACACCTTAGTCGGCGACATGGACAGTGCACCCTCAGCAAGTTTGCCGACAACACCAAGCTGAGTGGTGTGGTCGACACGCCTGTTGGAGCGGGTCCAGAGGAGGGCCACAAAGATGATCAGAGGGCTGGAACACCTCTCCTATGAAGGCAGGCTGAGAGAGTTGGAGTTGTTCAGCCTGGAGAAGAGAAGGCTCCGAGGAGACCTTATAGGAACCTTCCAGTACCTGAAGGGGCCCTACAAGAAAGCTGGAGAGGGACTTTTTAGAAGGGCATGTAGTGATAGGACAAGGGACAAGGGCTTTAAACTGAAAGAGGGTAGATTTAGATTAGATATAACAAAGAAATTCTTCACTATGAGGGTGGTGAGGCACCAGAACAGGTTGCCCAGAGAAGTTGTGGATGTCCCCTCTCTGGAAGTGTTCAAGGCCAGGTTAGATGGGGTGTTGAGCAATGTGGTCTAGTGACAGATGCTCCTGCCCATGGCAGGGCAGCTGGAGCTAGATGATCTTTAGGGTCCCTTCCAACCCAAACCATTTTATGATTCTGTGATTCTATGATGCTAACCAGAGGCTGGGGACAGCATCTTTGCAATAAACTGGAGGCACACGAGGAAGAATATAATATTAAAAAAATCAAACAAACACCCCAACAACAACAAAACTCCACAATGCAGGACTTCTTAAAAAGCCAAAGAAGTTGAGTTTCAAGAACAGGAACAAAACACTCTATAGCTATGTCTGGACTTCCCTGGTGATACACTGCATCTCATCATTCCAGTCTTTCACTCCTCAGGATAAGGGTTCTGGCACCTGCCACATGGATTGTAGCATAGGGAATAATTCAGGTTGGAAGATACCTCAGGAGGTCTCTAGTCCAACCTCCTGGGAGAAGAGCAAAGTCAGGGGCAGAAAAGAGGTGGGGAAAATAATTTACAACAAACATACCATGAAAAGGGAGAGTGGCACAGAGCGACTTCAGATGTGGATCAAAAGAAACCTTGATACAGTAGTATTCTGCTCTAACCATGGCCAAGAACTTTCTGCTGCATGGTATCAAAACCAGGTTAATGTTGATCAGGAAAAAGCACCTGTTCAGTGTATGACCTTAGAGCAAAACTCTTCACAGAAGTACCCTTTTAAAAATGTATTTTCTAGAGCAATATAGTAACTGTACAGTGTAACGCACAATACTAGTAAGATACAACATTGTGCTTGGTTTTGTTCTTCACCTTGAATCTTCCCCACCTTTAAGCAGAAATTTTCCCTTCTCCTTATCATAGTCTTCACATCTTTGTTGAAAACGTGCCTTGCACACCACTGTCCGACACAAGCAGAACAGAAGAACCTTTGACCAGATTTAGCTCCTGCCTGTGATCCAAGAAGGGGCAGCTCAGCCTCACCACGCAAACATCTCCAAACACTGTACACACGCTCAGGACTTCTTGTTTTGATTCATCCGTTCCTACCCACCCCTGACCGGCCGCTCCGGGCGCTCTCTGGGCCAAGTCCCCCGGAAATTCACCTTCCTCCCTTCACAGGGGCGGAGCGGGCTCCCCTCCCTCACAGGCCTCTGGGAGCCGGGGCTTGCCGAGAGCGGCCAGGCGTCCCCCACCCCGGTATAAGGCCACCACAGCCCC
>NW_009221193.1:1846-3149 GCF_000690835.1 Fulmarus glacialis | reverse complement strand
AAATAAACCAACATTGTGACCAGCGAGTACTAAACTGATATAATGAATGCTTATAACAAATTTGTTTTAACCCGTTCAGGTCAAATGTCTCATTATCTCAACCCTTCATGCCCCATGGTGAGTGCCAAAAAGGACTGTTGTGGTTTAACCTGGCAGGCAGCCAAACACCATACAGCCACTTGCTCAGTCCCCCCCGTCCCCCACCCTGCAGTGGGATGGGGTTGAGAAACGGGAGGAAAAAGGAAAAAAAAAAGAAAAAAAAAAAAAGAATTGGTGGATTGAGGTAAAGACAGTTTAATAGAACAGAAAAAGAAATCATAATCATAATCATGGTGGAATACACAAAATGAGTGATGCACAATGCAATTGCTCACCACCCGCTGACCGATAACCAAGTAGTGATCGCTGCTTCCTGGAACACATTTACCATTTATATACTGAGCATGACGTCACATGGTAAGGAATACCCCGTTGGCCAGCCGGGCCAGCTGTCCTGGCTATGCTCCCTCCTAGCGCTTGGTAGAGCATGGAAGCTGGATGTCCTTGACTAGCAGGGTACTTAGCAACTGAAAACATCAGTGTGTCACCAACATTCTTCTCATACTAAATCCAAAACACAGCACTAGGACAAAATTTAACTCTATCCCAGCCGAAACCAGGACAACATGTCCAGGTGTTGTGCATGTCCGGGTGCTCGGTGCTGTGCCCTGAGGGTGCTGAGCGCTCGGGGTGCTGGGTGCTGGACCTTGCGGGTGCTGGGTTCTGGGCACGGGGGGTGCTGGGTGCTGGGGGTGCTCCTTTCTACGCATGTCCAGGTGCTTGGTGCTGGCCACATCTGGGTGCTGCGTGTGTCCAGGTGCTTGGTGCTGTCTGTGTGGTGCTGGGTGCTGAGGGTGCTCAGGTGCTGGCAGTGCTAGGGGCATCCAAGTGCTGAGGGTGGTGGCTGCTGGGGGTGAGGGTACAGTGGGTGCTGGGTACTGCGGTGCTGGGAGTGCTGGAGGTGGCAGGGTTTAGGGACCTGGCTGTGGCCAGGTGCTGGGGTTGCCCAGTTCCTGGGGGTGCTGGGTGCTTGGGGTGCGAGGCACTGCAGATGCTGGGTGCAGGGCATGTCCCAGTGCTGGGTGCTGGACACTGTGTGTGCTGGGCGTGCTGGGTGCTGGCCACGTCAGGGTGCCGAGCATGTCTGGGTGCTGGATGTGGGTGTGTGGTGCTGGGAATGCTGGGCGCTGGAGTTGCTGAGTGCTGGGGTGCTGGCTTCTTGGCACTGTGGCTGCCTGGGGCCTGGGGCCGGGGGTGGCGGGAG